>NC_051852.1:82986979-83290009 GCF_905115235.1 Hermetia illucens | reverse complement strand
ACATCCAGGCATGACAACAAATCTTTCTGCCACCAGTGAGATTTAAACCGCGACCTTCCGCTACGACAGCTCAGTGCTCTAACCACTTGAGCCATGACCAAAATCCTCCTATTATAAATAAAGTTATAGAAGGTGAAAATTGGATATTTCACGTGAATTTATCGCGCTCTAAAACGTGTATGACGCCGTTCATATGAATTCACTTTATATGATGATGACATGAAGTGAACGCATATGAACGGCGAAGTTGGATTTTGGAAATACATATGTCACTGTCAAATTCTTGCAGTTTGGAAATATATCAAGGAACATTTTGAATCGGAGGTATATGCGAATGGGGGAAAACGTGATTAGGAAATTTCTCGCACAAGATGAACACAAAACCTTTGTACCCGAAGCGCAAAGCTCCCGGTATTCCGACTTGTTTGTACCTGTTGTAGGGGAACTTCTACTTCTTGAGGTTGACTACGAATCTAACTATCACTGCTGTATTTTCCAGATCAAATCGTTTGTTTAAATGAAATTTTAAAATAAACTTAACAATTAAAATAATATAATATAATATTGAACTGCATACAGGCGCAATTGTCATGCAGTCAGCGTTCCTCCACATAGGGAAACACAAACCCGTTTATACCTTAAGTGTCTGACTTCCAGTTTCTCGAATTGTTTACTCTTAGATAAGAACCGAAGTACTACCCAGTCAGGTCGTGTTCCTAAATCGTCGAAGCCAATACGATTTTTCTAGGTTTGTCAGTTTTGAGAAATTAAGTTCTCCTAGATGGGCACTAATCTATATTTTTTTTCAATTTTTAATTGTTGATATTGTCCCCATTAAAATGAAATGGTAATAAAATAGTCATATTTCAATATATTCAGTTCCGCCCTATAAAGAATTAAAACACTTTGGATGTTTATGGATCTGATAAGAGCGTAGCACACATTTCTACTTGAAAATCTCCAGGATTTCAGTGGCCCATGAGTCTGAATCTGGATGGTATAGCAGTCAAAAGACCTAAGCTTTCGAAATGGAAGGCTGCGGTTCAAATCTTATTAGTGTCAGAAGGAAATATACTGGAGATTACATGTTGAATATCAATCGATTCAAATGAAAATGAGTACCTGGGTCAAATCAAAGTCATCGCTAAGCACACTGACTCCCAGACTACCATTACGATTTCACAATGAATTGCTTTTAACAGGCTTCAAGGCCTAGGTACGAACTGAACTGTTGCACTTTCTGTTACTATACGTCCTTGAAAAGATAGTGATTTCTGGTAACTTCTTTAACCTAATTATATATCCTAGATATAAATATTGCTTGACTGGCTCAACCGATTTCCTTTTGTGTAAACACAAAACCTTATTAAAATCGGTTTACTGTCTGTCTGTATGTCTGCCCGTCACAGGCATTTTTCTCGGAGACGGCTATAGCGATTGCCACCAAAATTTGGTAGAAAGATGGGAACTATGAACGCTCATGCATATATAGTCTCATCCTTTTACGTCGATTTTAAGGGGGGATCCCCATACATGCAAAAGAGGGGTGTACATTTTTTATTCATCAAATATAGTCGTGTGGGGTATCAAATTAAAGGTCTCGGTTAGTACTTACCGAAGCCGGTCTAGTTTTGACATTTGTTGGGAGGGTGGGGAGTGCGGGGGTTGAAAGTGATCGTTTCTTTAAGGGGGTCATTCTCAGAAACTATCCAACCCAAAAATCAAGAGGCTGCCATTGTATGGTGCCTAAGCTCCAAAATACCCTCCATACCAATATCCTTTCAAATAAAGTTAATAATAGTACCTTACTATATTTTTTAGTAATTGGCAGGAAAACCCCCTTAAGTTCATCCTTAGGCAGCAATGTAGGCTACAGCATAGAGCATGATCATACCAAATTTGGTGGAAATCGCATTATTACTAACAAAGTTATAATAGGCCAAAGCTGTCGCTTCTGTGCAAGTTTAAGACATTGAATGTCAATACCACTTGAAAGTGGATACTTTCAAATAATATATGCATATATTACCTGTTACATCCTAATGGGACAAATACACACTCAAATCTCTTTATAAAAGATATACACAAAACCTTTCATACCTGAAGCGTCTAGCTTCCGGTTTTCCCGTTTTTTTTTTTATTTCGTATCGCATATTTTTTTCCTATCACGATAGCTGAATGGTTAGAGCACTAGGCTGTGGTACAGATCCAAATCAGGGCAATAGTCATGGCCGAGCGCAATGCTGACGACGTTGCCTCCTAAACTAAACTTCGAAATGTTTCTTAACGATCATTATATCATCTTAAATATATAAACTGAACCACTTTTAGTAATTTTAGTAAAAAAAAATATCAATGGATTATGTTTGATCGAAAGATTTAAAAAAATATATATTTTTCCCAAAATGGAGGCTTTTCAAAGTTAACAGTTTCATTTTTCGCTAAAAAACTGTCGTTTTTCGGCTATAAATCCTCATTTTTTATCGAAAAAAATTGAACGATTAAACACTATATTTTTATATATTGAGTAAGCCTGCCAAGTTTAAAATATTGGTTTAGTAGTCTCCAGTTTCAAACATGTCATTCTTAGAAAAACACATTCAAAGTTTCAGCTTCATGTCCTTTGTGATACGGATTCTTCTTTTTCAACGATCATTATCTCAGTCAATTTTATTCAGATCGAGTTGAAATTTTAATAACACTATTCTCAGGTAATTATAATTAAAAAAAATTCAATAAAAAAAGGAACTTGCGAACAAAACTTAAAGAATTATCAAAAAAACTAGGATATAGTGAAATTTGTGCGTGTGGAATCCGATTAAAAAATACTATTCCTTGACAAAATGAAAATACTGCCAATGATTGGTTTTATAACGATGATAAATCATAGAAAATACTGGACAATATCGTATGAGGCAGGATGCGTAATTTCAGGGAAGTTTCTTGATCGACGCAGTTCTTTTTCACATAAAAAGATTAGGAGAGATCTTGAGATATCGCTAAGATCCCGCTTAACGGTGGAGAATGTGTCAATTTTCTAATGAGGCCTGATACAACCATTGTTAAAACAGCAGCAATGCAGAGCTAAACAGTAGTAATTATTTAAACAAGGGCGACATAAATAACTGTTACTATATACATTTAAAAGATATTTTTCTGCGACATTTCCAAAGGTTGCTCACGACAAAATTAAAAGCATAATATACTGTAACTGCATATTCTGCACAAGAAGATCCGCGCCCACTATTCCTAGACTGTATACAATATTGCAGTATTCAGTAATGAATTCAGTCCACTTCAAAATAGGGCACAAACTATCTTGCAGTAATAATTACTTCCTCGTCTTTGTTTAAGTGCTCTATATCCCTATTTAACGTTCATTGTATTGAATGTGGGGTGGTTTATTGATTTTGTCTGCTCGTTGAAGCTACAAAAATCTGCAATCTCATTACAATCTTATGCAAGAGGCTGTTGTTTGGGATGAATGAATTTTTCAAGACTCGTTCAAGAATCCATTTTGTAAAGTTGTTCCTGTTGTTGAGTTTGATACATTTTCTAGGAAGTTTTTCTTTCGCTTTTTATATTCTTTGCTTGAAAACTTTGTACTGCAAACTGGATGCATGTAAAATACACACATACAGGGTGCATTTCAAGAGATTTCGATTTCCTCGCGTATATATGACAAATACAAACAATAGAAAAGTGTAAATTACGCGTAGGTCTTAAAGTCTAGTTAATGCAACTACCGTTCAACCTCAGTCAACATATGTGTGAATAATCGATTTTAAGTGAAACAGAAAGACTTGAAAGAATCGATGTCCATTTTAAATTGATTTCAAAACGATTCTTTCAAGTATCCGTTCTAGTTACTGTGCAACTAAAAATCTTTGTAAAAAAAGAAGAAAAAAAACTCCAATAACCATTTTCACCATCACTTCGTTTCCTCATTGAGGCTTCCTCGGAAATCGGATCCAATCCTTTTTCTTCATCGTCTGTACTATCTCCAACATCTGAAGTTTCACTTGTGTCACTTGATATGTTTTCCTCCTCATCTCCAGTTGAATTATTTCCATCGGACGTTGTTGTACTATTGGGACGAGAAGAACTCACATCACTTGAAACGGAATCACGTTTTTTCAATTGTCTTTGGGGTGAAGCCGAAATCGGAGGCTTATTTCGATTACCATCCGGAGTTAGAACTACACTCATTTTTCTTGTTTCTTGCATTTTTCACAGTTTTTTTGATTCAGTAAGACACTTAAACATTTACGAGGATGTAACTCAGATACCTCAATGGAATGATATTTGAAAGAGTTCGAATTTTAATGGGGGCGATCTACAGTAAGTAAAGAAGTTTAGCGTATATAATCTATTCTTTCGATCATTTTTTTTTTATTTTAATAGGTGTATAACAGATGAATAGGTTTGGGGACCGCAATTAAAAATAACTAAAGAGTGAGAAGCTATCTCAAAACTAAACAATTGGGAACGGCAAAGGCCCAACTCACATGGTTTATACAGGAAATAAGGGGCATTTTCCAAAAAGATTTCCTAAAATAGTAACGGGAAAAATTCTTGACAAACCGATTTAGAAGTTATTTTTATCATTGTATGGAGACCGGGAAAAGATGGAGAAAGATAACAAATCGGCACCCTCTTTAAATAATTTGAATGAAAAATTGAAGAGAAAGCGGATCACAATTTGGGAACTCGTATAAATTATATACCATACATACACCATATATGTCGCCTGTTCACTCCTTGGAGGAGTAGAAGGTACCAACACAGTTTCAGAACGGTGACGAAAAAATACTGGTTCGTCTTGATGAAGCATCAGAGGTATTAAGGAGGGTTTTTATTTAATATGGGATAGAAATAGATGATAAAAGGGTATTCCAAAAAAATATTAAACTGCAGCTAGCAAGGCACAGAATAATTAAGGGACACAGTCGTCGGGCTTAATAAGATCGTTCCACTGAAATGAGTGAAGGAAGGAAGGATTGAAAATTCAATACTGGCTGCAACGCTACCAAGAAGAGAAAGAAAATTCTATCTGATATCAATGGTACCCTGCCACTAAAGTTCATTCAAATAGTAACCAGCAACGAAAATATAACGACTCCGAATGAACCGAAATTCACACAGCTAAAAATGAGATGAATTTCATCTAATACAGTATATCAATGGGGCAAAAAAAGGCATCTTATTCAGTAAACTGAATAGTCGAGTCCAAAAAGTGCACAGAAGAAATAAACATCATATTTGTACCACCTTTAAACATGCACCTTTATATGGGAGTGAAAATTGGAGGCTTATGTAAACTTCTGAAGGAGCATTAAACATTTTCGAATGACCCATAACGATAGACATGGATTAAGGAATGGCGATAGCCCTAGAAAATCGAGGAAATATTGGGAGAACTCCGTCGACGCTGGCAGGTTAGCAAATATGATTTGAAACATTGGTCAAACGTGTCAAGGCCCGGGTTATAGCCTTTCAGAAATATGATCAGTGGATTTTTCAAGACGCCCTAAAAGGTAAATTTGACAAAATATGTAGCCTAATAGACCCATTTTATTTTTTCACTGACAGAGAAATGTATTTCGGATCAGGGAAAAGTTAAAATACATTTATTAGACTACTCGTAAAATATTTGAAAGTTTTGTTGTTGGAAACGTTAGTAGATTGAAATCTACATATTTCGATTTATATCTAACCAGACATATCTGGGCTAATTTATCTTTTATAGTGTGGTATAGGCTATAACCAGAGCCTAAGCCAGAGTACAAACAAATTTGAAAAAACGAAGAATATAAGTACAGTTATACATATATATACAGTTTTGAGAGTGGGACTACTCTTTACGAACATAGACTAATTTATAACGTCTATACTTATCCTTAATTTAGAAATGCGATTGTGACAAAATTTCACCAGCCGCACTTTCAATGAAGCATACAAAAAGCCCACATATTTACTGTCAATTTTTTGCTGATATGATGTCATAACATGCAGGTGTCACCTAATCTTCCTTAAACCAGGAAAAATATATTCATGTAACAAATCCACTGACTGATCCCACCAGAAATCAAAAACGCAGATAGTGAATGCAATTTTTAAGATGCAAAGGGGTATATGGAACGTAAATATATGTGAGCAAAAACAAAATGAAAGAAGAAATTAACTGCATGTCGAGTTAAGCTACATGTATATAGGATAGGATAGGATGGGAACTATTGCCGCTAAAGGTAAAACTACATAAGAGTTTTTATCAAGATTTTTTACTGGAACAGCAAACAGTCGATCGCTACTTTGACCAGGTGTGATTGGAGTAGTTAACCTTGGTGCGCACCGCGTTTGTGCAGGTGTAAATAATACTATTGATCTCTAGAGGCGTTGGGAGGATTTACTGAAGAAAGACAATTTAACATCTTCTAAAAACTGATAATGAAAAACAGGGATCTGAAGTATTGACCACATTACGACTACGCTAAAACGAAAAGGAAAATGAGAAGGGTGCGATATTTTTAGAACTCTCAATCGCTTCCTCTTCTCAGATTCCCTTTAAGCAAAATAGACATTAGTACTAGTAGCCTGTGTTTGTATACCAGCAGCTGGTAAAAATGCGCTAGTCGATAAATTGGGTGGTGGTTGAAACTATACTGCAAGCGTGTTTTAGCCAGTTGGAGGTGCAGTAGGCCACAACGCTAGTTCTAATATAAGAACTGTTTAAGAGATAATTATGGATTTCACATAAAAAATATAACAACTGATCAAAAAGTCATCCTAACAGACTACTACCCTGTGATCACACTTTAATTTTCAAAGTAATGGGATCTGATACTTGTAATTTCTCTTACATTCCTCTTAGAGAACGGATGCAGTGTAAAGTATATAAAGTGGCCTTAGAAGAATACGCATAAAAATCCACCCGATTGTATGGCGAATAATGTAACATATACACAATATAGAATAGAGTTTTGCATGGAAATTTATTAGATCTGTTCTTTTTTTGTCTCACAGAAGAACAGTGGGCAAAATTGGTAATCTAAGAGGTATAATCCAAGATGTTGTATCCCCAATGTTTTACTTTTATAACACTTCGCACTCATTAAAGATTTGATTGGCTTAGATAGTTATTAGATAAAAGAATTAGCACAACTAACTATCACTTTATTTACACTAGTATTCACTCTTTTTACCCGGAACTCGTTAACTTCTAGCTTTTAAGCAACTTTCGAAGATTTCCACTAATTTCAAGGCAATACGATTTAAAGTATTCCAGCTCAAGCAAATCTAATTTTAACGTAAAGCTAATATAAACAATAGATACTTTGCTAACCAATCATTTAAAGTGGCTTTTCTTTATAGATAATTCAGAATTTTAAAGTATGAAATAGTTCGGAACTAATTATCGAAAACATATTATTTTAACTTTTCCAAGTAGTAGTAGTAATCAGAAGCAAAAAACATCAAACCAAAATACAAGATGCCGGCATCCCCGGATAAAGCGTAAAAAAGTTCTATGTTCGTGCGGCGCGTGTTCGGTCGAATTTGTACTGAATTTATCTTAAAGAATTCACTCCGGGTGAACTTCTCCTGTATCTTACAAGGGTTCCCTCCCGTCCGAGAAGCTGAACTCCGAAGAAGTAAAAACACATCTCACCAGAACCACATGGCCGACGATTCAAAAATATCTTAAACTCGTGCAGCTAAGGAACATGGCAAGAAAACGCGTCCGTTTTGATGTTATGCTGCTCCTCCTATGCGCAAATTAAAATAATAATAGCATTCGAACAAAATTCCACAATTTTACAGTATGCTAATTATTACCTCTAAACAAGGTTATTTTTTTCATTTTTATGTCCCGTACAGGGTGTGTTGTGCATGGCATTGTAAAATTTGATTGGCGTTTCTTGTGATTTCAGTCGGAGGTATGACTTTATTAGACATTGTTCTTGCGACAATTTATCGGGCAAATTATATTGTTTGATATAATAAAAATGAATTTGATTTGTGAGTGTTCTGTATAAGATCCCTTATCAGCATATGTAGAAAAGGGTATATTTCAATAATAAAATATTTATTTGAGTCTGAACTAAATTCTCAAATCAGGGGTATCTATTCGAGTAAGAACGTTTGAACATCCAAGAATAGGCTTTCTGAAAATTCACTGTTATTTAATTTGTGATAACCTATATTTATCCTTCGCACTTGTTTGAAAAAGACTAAATCTTTAAATTTAGCGTTAATTAGCACTTGACTCTTGAATTATTGTATTCATTGGAAATTTGTATCTCTCGGTTAAGGTCGATAACTTTGAAATTTTGAATCTAATTGATTTCTGACTCATTAACGTAAGCAAAACGTAAGATTCAAATGAGAACTTATCTCTTAGGAAAATAAATTCTCCTTAATTGTTCCGGTAAATTGAGAAAAATATTTAAGTTAAGAAAAAGATAAACTATTTGGGTATTCTATGTATAAATTCTACGAGTATGTTGTGTAAGAATACATATGACTCTATGGTCTCTTTTTGGGATTTCGAAACACGAAGATTGTGGAATTGTAAAATTTATTCACCAGTTGGTGTAAACATGCATTAATGACGGAAATAAGTACATGAAAAGTATCCCGGGGGGAATGATGAAGCAAGCTATCTCTGGAATACTTTAAACTTGGCGTAAGTTAGTTTTGTTCAATGACTCACTGTGAACATTTAACGGTTTCAAAGTGAGTTCACTTTTCTGACAAGACTATAATATGGAATTCAAAATTTCACTAAAGATTCTTAACAGAGTTAATCTGCTATTAGTAATTGCTAATTTGTATCAGATTGAGTTCATATATCAAAGTTAGAATTCCAACTCACTTCAGGAAATAAACATATTCAAAGATTATTTAACAATACAATTCTATAAGTCTAGATCGGTTTTAGAGAAATATACAGTTGAAAGCCGTTGCAATATCCACCCCTATGTGCTATGCTTCAACTTCCGCCAGAATGGAAGTTCTGTTTTTTTACTGATAATAACCAAAATTTCGCCAGAAATTTGGTGAAAATTATGAAATTAATGTACTGCCATTATTCTGAAACCAAATAATCGTGAATTATGTTGAAATTTCTGCAGTTCCTTGAGTCATGCAAAAACGCATGCCTATTCAAATGACGATGAGATTCAAATATTTATAGCAGAGTATTTATGTTTGCTGCGACGACAAGTTGCTGTGCCACCTTTACGCTATCCGTCACTGACTACGCCTCAATTTTTCAGATCACTTATAAACTGAGATTTTGGACGGAGTGAAGTCCATCGTTGCAATGTTAAGAAATTTCCACTTTTTAACATTTTTTAAACGCTTTTGAAACACAACCACTCGTCAAAACTATAATATCTCCAAGTGGCTGGAAAAGTTTCGTTCAAAGCATCAAAAACGCCAAAACAGTGGCACGAAGCGAGATTTCATACCCTCCCACAACTATGTACTGCAGGATAAAAACAGTAGAAGTAAAACTTCAAACGAATGCACCTCTACAGATAATCTTCGCAACCAAGAAAATATCAGTGATGCGAAAGCTGTCTGGCGTCCTGACTTACGCCATCGTTCCATCTCAGGCAGCGTCTGCCTCATCTTCTTTTTCTACAATAAATATTGCCTTTATAGACTTTCCGGGCTGGATCATCTTCATCCACACGAATTAGGTGACCCGCCCACCGCAACCTGTTCAGCCGGATTTTATCCACAACCAGACGGTCGTGGCATCGCTCATAGGTTTCGTCGGAGGCCAAAAATTGTTCGGAGGATTCTTCTCTCGAACGCGACCAAGAGTTTGCAATATTCCTCCATAAGGACTGGCAAGATCATTGTTTTATACAATAAGAGCTTTGACCCTATGGTGAGAGACTTCAGGCGAAGCTGTAAGCTGAAATAGGCTCTGTTGGCGACCAACAACCGTGTCTAAATTTCATGGTCATAGCTGTTATCGGTTGTGATTTGACCCTAGATAACAGAAATTTTCAACGCTCTCGAAGTAGTAGTGTCCTATCTTTATTGTTTTCGTTTGACCAGTGCGAATCTATGTTGTTGGTTCTTTGTTCTTTGGCGCTGACGCTGCCACCATGTACTTCGTTTTGCCTTCATTAGTGTGCAGCCCGAGATCTCGCGCCCCCTGCTCGGGTTGTTCCTCCCATAATGTCAATATCGTCAGCGTAGCCGTGTAGTTGGGGGCACTTGCGAATCAGTTTCTCTAGGGCCGGGTTAAAGAGGACGCATGATAGGGCATCCCCTTGTCTTAGATCGTTGTTGATGTTGCATGATCCAAACAGTGGTCCTGCTGTTTTTATCTGACCTCGCACATTGGTCAGGGTCGGCCTAGTGAGTCTTATCCATTTCGTCGAGATACTGAATTTTCAAATCGTGCCCCTTGGCCAAGTGATTCCGGGTTTGATGAAGGAAACAGGGAGAGACTAAAGATAAGTATCAACAAACCAAGGTTCTCAGTCTGGATATATAACATGATTTTCGCTCCATTTATATAGCTGGGTAGCGTGGTTTTTGTCACCGGTAGCGCGGAAATCCATTCTACTCGACGTATTAACAACCTTTGCTGTTCAACAACAATAACATTAAATTTTGTTTATTTTGGGTCAATGTTTTCTATGGCATCACATGCGTCAAAATTTGACTTTATTGTGTCATTGGGTTATTCCGACCCGGTAAAATTTTAAACGAAGAGCAACGTTAACCTGATGGTCATATATCTGTATACAATTACTCGATTATTGAATATCCCAGAAGCCGGTTTTAAATGACTGCTGATAGTCGTCCGGGCGTCCCTAAAACTGTATTTCCAATAAAATTATATCCAATTTTTTACTTAAAAATAGATGGAAAAAGGTTTTTCCCAATTTTAGAAAAAATCCGGGGTTTAATTCTCCTATAATTTAGTTAAGGAGTTAGGCCACTTTTTTCAGCGGAACAATGAATTAAATTAAAATTCTGATAAAGGGTCTTAATTGTACATATCATAATATGTATAATTTTTAGAAAGCAATGCAAAAGAAAATGACGGTTACACAGTTTCTTTTCGAGGATGTTTTTTTGTAACTTTGCGTGGCCGAACTAATTTCACTAACAATTTTTAATTCACCGTGAACACAGAATTTTTTTTCAATTATACACATGTATTTAAAAAAGTTCAAATTTTTTGGACAAACATCGTCCCAAAAATGTGAGTATATGTATATTCTATGCAGAATGTAATTACAAATATAGAGTTAAAATTTCAAGTTAATCGGCCAAGATTTGTTCGAGTATTGACTACGCCCAAATTGAAAAATGTAGTTTCGAGAAAAAGCGCCGGACATTTTCGATATGTTCGTATCGGACAATCAAGAGGTCGTGTTAAAATTCAAAATAAAAGTATTTAGATATCTTCGCCACCTTAACCTTTTGAGTATGTCATTCTGTCCGGGCAACTGAGTGGTTGGAGCACAAGGCTATCGTATGGAAGGTCGCGGTTCAAATCTCATTGGTGACAGCGGGTTTTGTATCGTGATTTGACGTCGGATACTAGTCGACTCAGCTGTGAATGAGTACCTGAGTCAAATCAGGGTAATAATCTCGGACGAGCGCAACGCTGACCACATTGCCTCCTAGTGTACCGTTACGATCTTGAATGAAGTCCTCTAATACGTTTCAAGGCCCTGATCCGAAATGGATTGTTGCGCCAACGATTATTATATTATTATGTCATTCTTAAGGTTTTAGGCCATGCGGTCAGAAAAAAACAAAAGATGAATTTTTGAAATTTGCAAACATCCTTCACATCAGAACCGAAATACTAGTACACTACTCATCTACATTCAGGTGCACTTTACAGAAGATTCCAAAAGTTATAAATCAACCAGTAAGCGGTTGCAGTAGTTATTATATTTTAATAATAATAATAATCGTTGGCGCAACAATCCATGTTGGATCAGGGCCTTGAAGTGTGTTAGAGCACTTCATTCAAGACCGTAACGGTACACTAGGAGGCAATGTGGTCAGCATTGCGCTCGCCCGAGATTATTACCCTGACTTGACTCAGGTACTCATTCACAGCTGAGTCGACTGGTATCCGACGTTAAATCACGATACAAATTCCACTGCCACCAGTGAGATTTGAACCGCGACCTCCCGTACGATAGCCTTTATTATTATATTTTGACAGTCCTTTTTTAGGTTATGACATCAAAAAAATCTACTTACGAAAGAACTAGAAGTCACATACCCCAAAACGTGTAGCTTCCTACTTTCCCTCTACAGCTATTATTGTTGTTATGCTTTGAATATAACAAAGAGTATGGAAACTAAATTTCATTAATAATTTCATTAGTGTGCTTGAAATATAATCCAAGAAACACCTAATGAAGAAACAAGGACCAGATGACAAACTCCTACCCTTGCAAACACTGAACAACGGGAACAGATCAAAGATGAGGGAACAATTCACAAAAGCATCAAAAAGTGAACTGTCTAGTGCATCTAAATGAAATAAGATAACCTCATTTCTCAAAACTCTGTAATTAGGTTTTACCGAACAAAAGAAACCCTGACAGATTCTCATTCCGGAACTGCTGCTATAGTAGAGCCCACTGTAGAGTCAAAGCCATGAAAGTTGTCTGCTACCCGACAAGAAACGTAACGCTCCAGGAACTCATTAGTAATGAAGGGAAAGTATTAAAAAATGCCACCACAGCATATTCAAACGGAGGAAGCCTAGAAATAGTGGTCCAAAAGAGAGAGACTTTTCATCGTTCAAAAGGCGAAACAAGGGAGAAAAGAGCTTTAATCAATCTATTACGAAGCTTCATTTAGTAGATAGATTTAAAGGACCATACGTCGGTTGTATGACGAGGTTAATTTATGTAAACTTAAGAAGTCCTTCATAGGTCATCGAAAAGGGGATAACCTCCGCCCTTGCAACAGCTAGGGACGGATGGATGCCTACACATTTTGAAGTGAATTGGTGAATGTTCATACTTTTTAATGACTTGAAGTCATAATATGACTGCATAAATATAATGGTGACAAGGGTATTTATTTTTTCGTAATTAAATATTAAAACATTTGCAATCTGATTTTTTATCTGGTCCTCTTTCACCTACAGTAGACAGCACCTTCCAGTTAATTTCTCCAAAAAATGTTCATTTACAAATCTTCGCCGATGGAGTCTACTGTCTCTTATCACTTATCGCAACTCAACATTCATATTCACGAGAGAAAAGTTTCTAATCCTTTTAATTTCCATTGCATGCTTGCGCTTGAATGCAATGCACATCAAGAGGACTATAACACTTATATAATTCGAGTGTAATGTGATGAATGGCTGAGAACCGTCGGAACGATTTGTGGTACCGGAAAATCGATAAACAGCAGCATTGCATGTGGATTCACGATGCTATAACGTTTTATGCATGTATTCATTGGATTACGATGAAATTGACATGAAAAGTTTACAAAGGAGGGAAAAGAAGATTATATGGAGAAGTTTTCTGAAAATATCTGTCAAGGGAGAAGGATTGCGATTACGTTTCGAAACTTTTCGACGAGCAAACTTGTTGTAGGGATTTGTGACTTATGTTGCATGTGAAATATAAAGTTGATTTTTTTACTTATATTTTTTTGTAGAACTTTAGCTTGTATCATTTCTACTCAGAAAACATGCAAGAGACATAAAAAACTCACTTGTCTACATTTGATTTCAAAATTTACTTTATTCTAGTTTGCGCACATTGTTAGAAAAATATAGAATGACAGTTTCTCAAATGGGTCCAATCTAAGCATCAACCACTACCAGCAATACTTAATTTTTGTGACGAACTGGTTTCCGCACATTTTTCCTAATTATTACTAATGGAATATGTTTTTTCTATACATACATGTAATTGTTGATTTTGATATTATCTAATAAATAATTTTTATTAACTAAACCAAAAGAAAATATTCAATTATCCCTTATTTCTAACAAGCTTTAGGTTTGGCGATCGAACGAAAAACACTTCTTTCTTACAAATTACTTTTAATTATTGGAACTAAGGGGGCTCAAGAGCGATTTTCTAGTAGTTTACAGCTATCGATAATACTCTCGCAGTGTACAGTACATCCTTTTAGTATCCTAGGCTGACATTCTAGAAGTCTTTACGGCCAGCTAAATAATATGAGAAGCTCGCCAAAATTTTGTTAATTATGGTAGGATTTGCGACAAACTTTGCAGTTTCGTGTACTATGATCTGTATCTGTGTACTACACTCTGAGGCGGACTTAAAAGAAGGTAAATTTTGACGAAATGTGATAAAATATAATTTTCTTCGGGAAATATCGAAATACTTTGCATTTAGAGGTCTAAATTTTATATACATTGATGCATTTTTAGTTTTTGGCAGATTCAATTCTATCTCACTTTAATTTTTTATAATTTTTTTTTAATTCCTTCCTTTTACAACGAAAGTTAAAACTATGATCTGCTCCGTAAAATTTTTATCGACACCTTTCATTGGAGACCGCACACGGTTATTTTTAGAAAAAAAAAAAGAAATAAAAAAAATTTGTAAATTCGATCTCGTTGCCAACAATTTGAATCCTTTTCGGTCCCGTTCGTCTTTGTACTGCCCCGTTGGTATAGGCTTATCACTGGCACAGCATTAAATGTAATGATAATGATCCTGAAGCACAGTCTCATTGAAAATCAAATAAGAAATAAATAACAATACGAAAACGAGACTGTGTGGATGACCTATACTCACAAAGGAGTGAACAGGAGACACACAAGTCATAAGCCTTTCGATGGTTCTGTGAGGGACAATAGACTCATCATCCGCAATTACGAGCAGTTGAAAAGTCGAAGCACTTCACACTTCTCGATTCTCAATGGTGGTAATATCCAGTGAAGTGACAAAGCACCGTAACAGCGTATAAGCGGTGCTTCTAATAATAGAAGCTAAATTATCTTTACCATCAACGAACTCAAATGGTGTATAGCCGGTCTGGATGCGCTCTACGAGGAACTGTACTATGCAACCGCCGCAGTCCCCGGGAAATGAGAGATAAATCCCAGTGAATAGAAGACGGGGACTGTCATTAAGATTCCGAAGAGGGGAAAACGTCTTGAATGCGACAATTGAAGGGATATTTGCGTACTCCATGCTGTTGGTCAAAGGGTGGGAAAATGCCTGCTGAACCAACACAACCAGCTCTACTACCAAACCCTATCCCCACCTCCACGTGGTGACCGCTGGGAGCTCTTTCTTAACGAAAAGCTGTAGACGGAGAAGGATGAAGGCGAGTCTCTCGCACCTAAAAACGAGACAAATTGTACCAACTGGTCCTCCAGGTTGGGTGTTGGGTAGGGCTGACAACCCTACACGGGAAACAACTTGTTACGAAGCGACAAACCCGGCAACGACAAAGGGATAACGATTTGAGCATTTTCTCATGGAACGTGCGCTCCCTGTACAAGGATGAAGCTGCTGAGTAGCTAGCCGATACCCTGTCCCAATATAGGGCTAATGTAACAGCGTTATAGGAGATGCGTTGGACAGGGACCGGTTTCCTGGAGAAGAGTCGCTACACCATATATTATAGTGGCCATCCAGTAAACCATGTGCTCGGAGTAGGTTTCTTAGTCAGCCAAAAAATGAAACCTGCTGGTTATGGGCTCTGAAAACATAAGCGAAAGGCTATGCACTCTGCGCTTGCGAGGCAAGTTCAGAAATATAAGGCTCATTAACGTTCACACCCGGACAGAGGAGACTGCAGAGTCGGAGAAGGATATTTTCTACGAGGCAGTAGAACGAACCCTCGAAACCTGTGCTAGTTATGATATCAAAATCATACTTGGGGATTTTAACAGCCAAGTAGGGAAGGAACCCGTCTTCAGGCGATACGTTCGTTTCCATAGCTTACACCAAAATACAAATGATAATGGACTACGGATTACTCATTTAGCAGTATCACACGAAATGGTTGTTGGAAGTACCTGATTTGCGCGGAAAGCGAGCCACAAACATACGTGGGCCTCTCCAGGCGGGACTACTTTCAACCAAATTAACCACGTGTTGATCGAACGCCGCCACCTCTCAGCCTTGATGAATGTCAGAATATATAGGGGGCCAATATACACTCGGATCAATATCTCGTTGGCATGGTGCTCCGAGCTCGAATAACAACACCACCTACAATCGCTTCTGGCAATCAGGTGAGAGTGAATACTGAAGCCATTCACAACACAGCCCTCCGTAAAAGCTATAAGGGGGGAAATAGATGCCGCAATAACCGCAGTCAATAGAGATCCTGGAGATAAAGCATCAACAAATGAGCTTCACAATCACCTGAAGAACATTATCATAAATACAGCCACAAACATACTTGGCCCCACCTGCAAAAAGAGTCGAAACAGCTGGATGGATGTAAGCTAGCAACGGAACGGAAGAATGCTGCATACCAAGTAATGCTGCATTCTCAAAAAACGCGGGCACGCGCGGAGACTTATCACGAACTCCGTCGAGCGGAAAAGCGACTTTACAGACGGAAAAAGGTAGCCTAGGAGAACCAACAGGTCTGTGAACTCGAAAAATACAGGGAGCAACCGCACCAGGTGCGAAAGGTTGACCAACAAGTCAGCAGGATGAAGCTTTACACACCTCGATGCTCATCCTGTCGATAGAATGGGTATACTGGAGCGATTTGTTGAGTACTTTGATGAACTACTGAACAACCAGAACATCAGCGAGTTGCAGGTCCCGCCAACTGCAGACGACGGACAAATACTGCCACCACCAAGTATTCATCGGCTTAAAAATCATAAGTCACCAAGAGCCGATGGAATTACAGCCAATTGATTAAATATGGAGGCGACCAATTACACCAAGTGGTTCATCAACTGATGCTAAAGGTGTGGGACAGCGAATCAATGCCTGACGACTGATAACGGGGCATTATCTGTCTCATACATAAAAAGAGGAATATCGAGCAGTGCAGCAACTATAAAGGTATCACGTTGCTGAGTACCATCTATAAGATATTCTCCACTATCTTGCTAGGCCGGATAGCCCCATATGCCCAGAACATCATTGGCCCATACCAAAGAGGCTTCACTCACAAATCAGCAACAGATCAGATTTTCTCTCTGCGGCAAACGATGGAAAAACCATTGGAATGTGGACATCAGTTGCAGCATATATTCATCGACTTTAAAGCCGTCTACGATAGCATAGCCAGGGTAAAACTGTACATGGCCATGAGAGAATTCGATACCCCGACGAAATTGATAAGACTGACTAGGCTGACCCTGACCAATGTGCGAGGCCAGATAAAAGCAGCAGGATCACTCTCAAGACCATTCGATATCAATAACGGTCTACGATGAGGGGATGCCCTATCGTGCGTCTTCTTTAACCTAGCCCTCGAGAAAGTGATCCGTGATGCTGAGGTAAATGCAAGAGGTACGATCCTGTTTAAGTCCACCCAACTATTGGCCTATGCTGGCGATATCGACATCATGGGAAGAACGACCCGAGACGTACAAACTGCCTTCATCCAGATCGAGCAGGCGCCCATTGAGGCGAGATCTTCGGCTGCACATCAATGAAGGCAAGACAAAATATATGGTGGCAGCGTCAGCACCGGAAACCAACCAACTAACAACATCAAACCATCACTGGTCAAACGGGAAGAATAAAGATAGGAGTCTAAAACTTTGAGACCGTTGATAGTTTCTCCTATAATAATAATAATAATAATAATCGCTGGCGCAACAATCCATATTGGATCAGGGCCTTGAAGTGTGTTAGAGCACTTCATTCAAGACCGCAACGATGCACTACAGTACACTGTAGGAGGCAATGTAGTCAGCATTGTGCTCGCCCGAGATTATTACCCTGATTTGACTCAGTTACTCATTCACAGTTGAGTCGACTGGTATCCGACGTCAAGTCACGATACAAATCCCACTGCCACCAGCGAGGTTTGGCCTTCCGTATAACAACCCAGTGCTTTAACCACTGAGCTATTCGGACAGTTAGGAGTTTCTCCTATCTAGGGTCAAAAATCACAACCGATAACAGCTACCATAACAGATGAAATCCTCGTACGGTTGTTGGCAGCCAACAGATCCTAGTTCAGCTTACAAAAACTGTTCCGCTCGAAACGTCTCATTATAGGGTCAAAGCTCTTACTGTACAGGACAATAACCTTGCCAGCCCTCATGTATTCCTCGGAAACTTGGGTTCTTAGCAAGAAAAATTGCGAACTCTTAGCCGTGTTCGAGAGAAAAATCCTCCGAAGAATTTTTGGCCCCCTACATGAGGATGGACGATTCCGTAGCCCATATAACGACGAAATCTATGAGCGATACCATGACCGTCAAGTTGTGGATAAAATCCGCCTCAATAGGTTACGGTGGGCGGGTCACTTAATTCGTATGGATGAGGGCAATATCTATGGTAGAAAAAGATGGAGCGATGGCGTAGGTCAGGACGCCAGACAGCTTTTAGGGATATCGAATTGGTGGACCTCGGCGCAACACCGGGATGTCTGGAGTTCCTTATTAAGGTAGGCTAAGACTGGATACCGGTTGTTGCACCGTTGATGATGATGATAATGCTGTTGCAAAAATATTGGCTAAAATCATCCTTAAACGAATCAAGGAACCCCTAGAAACCTTGACCGATAGAGAGGAGGACGGTTTCTGCTCCGGAACTGACCGATCATTTTGGAGCAAATTGCGAAGTTTAAATCACCGCTCTACCTGTTCTTATAGATTTCGAGAAAGCAGGGAGCGTATCGCACTCTTCCTATTTACATTAATGGGTAGAATATTGAGGATTTCGAACAATTTGTAGATCTAGATACAGTTATTTTTGCCGAAAGCGATACGCAACTTGATGCCGCTTGACATATTAACAATGTGCCAATTTTTCCAAAATCTGGAGATTCAATTATCCCAACTTAACATCAAATTGAGAGATATAGAAATAGTTCATGGAAAATGATTACCACGGACCCATGTCTGCGTCGTGATATCGAAGCATTTATTTCTGTGGGCATTAAGAAATGAAGAATTGGATAAGTCACACATTGAGGAAGGCACTGACAACGGTATCGCTGGCAAGCATGTAAGCGCGGTGCACGGTTTGATGTAGCGACATATTAAGGCTAAGTCTGTTTTGGAACGTAATCGACAATGAGCAGACAAGAAAATTAAAAATAAATTATGTATATTTCCACCGTAAGCCAACCGCAGGCACCATAACAAGAATATAAGTAGTATTATAAAGGGTGGATTCAATGTAAAAGCTGGCACAGTAAGCGCTGGCAGCAACAGTATCCCCTTGAATTACAATATTGACAATTAAAGTTTTTCCGCTTTTAGGTTCATAGTGTATATTCATTAAGTATTTCAGATTTTTTGCTCTAATATAACAGTGATATTCTACATGTTTTAGGGTAGTTTGAATTTATGCAAAACAGAAAAATCTAAGCTATTGCAACTTTGTTGATATTAGTAGGATTTTCACCAAACTTTCTAGGGTGAATTTGCGAAAATATATATATATATTAATATACTACTATGGACTTTACTCGAGCAGATATTAGGCTGGGGCGTATTTTGAGGCTCAGATATGGTAAATTCCACAACACGATTTTTGAGATTGGATTTTGCTGGATAGTTTCCGAGAATGGGCACTTGATGTAAGTATGCACTTTATAACTCACCATTCTCAATTTTCTTCTCTATAATTAATGTTAGAGAGCTTATTGTATAAGTATTCAGTAGTTTTCTTTTCAATGGAGGTTCCATTCACAGATAGCGTCTTTGAAAGAAAATTTAGTCATGCGGTCTCATGGGCGGAGTATGATAAAATCTAGATGTACACCTTAATGAAACCATATGGGCGCTAATGAAGCAGTAACTTTTGAAAAAAATAATCAAAAGATAAGAGAAGATGCCACCGAACGCTGCAAGTGAAAATCTAGAAAAAAAGAACTACGGATGTGTAAAAATTCCAGGTTGATCGATTCAACAAAAGTTTAGTCGTTCTTCCCACCAGTTGGAAAAATGAGGTTTCAAGACAAACGTGTTTAAAGTTTTCTTTTTGTATGAAGGTTAACATGGTGTGCGCTCTTCTATCATATTTGCTGTAACTCGGTAAATATTCTGAATTTCAGTTTAAAATTTCTGCGCTATACTCCAAACATATTCTGATTTCAAAATATATACGCATACAAAAGAAAGATGCCGAAGAAGTGGATAAAATATGTTGAAATTATTGGAGTGGTAATTTATTTATATGTACATATATAAATCATGACTTGTTTGAACGAAAAAAAGCGCCGAACTGATTGATAGATAATGCTGACAATCTGATAGATTGCTCAGGCATATTTTGTGAATGTCATTGAAAAGCATTTCCAAACAAAATGTAAAAAGCGCCATTAAACAAAACTTGCGTTACGAAATATGCGATGCTATGATAAATCAACTAAATTCCCAAGCAAGAGTTCCATTTGAATTTCAGTATGGAGACCCATTCACATGAAATTTCAACAGCCCTTGGATGACCATCCATCGCCAATCCTACTGAACAATCAACACAATGACTCTTCCGTCAGGCATATTTCTTACCCGAAATTGTCGATGATGTCAACAGCATGAAATCCAAATGTCCTACATCTCGATATTACATACAGTACGACGTTGAAATCCTATTTAATTAAACCATCATTTCCCCTTGATAAGAATTTCGAATTGTCCATGGAAAATGAATACAGCACAATATTTTCACATTTTCGAAGTACAAAATATTTTCCTGGAAAATTCTCTCAATTCGTTTATGACGTGAACATTTGAAGCATTTCATTTATCTGAACGTACTTTGTGAAAATCAATAGTGTGCAGGGAATGAAGCTGATTTTATCGGAATTCAATCATAACTTTCTCAAAAACACAGAAATTGAAATACTTCCGTAATATTTTTTCGAACCAAATTTCTCCATGGCATTGTTACTCCCAGAGGCAAAATTTTTCTGCGCAGCTCAAGGTGGGGCGGGAGCACATTTAAAAATACAAGGACTACATACATATAAGCTGTTAGCTGTTAAAGCGAAATTTTAAATAGAATGCCTGTTTAACCCGATAATGCCCAATGAAAGGTGAAAATCGTAATTGTATTGTAATTGTAAGATATGAATAATTCAATGAAACGAGTTGGAAACCGGAAGTTCTGCGTTTCAGGTTTTATGGATTTCTTATGAGAGAATATGTACATATCTGGGTTCACTTTGCGATTTGTAGTATTAAATTTGTAGCATTAAATATTTGGGACAATTGACTTTAATGCGATACCAATTTTACCACCAGCTTACCAAATTTACCTGAACTAATGTAAGAAATTTGACCAAACTTTCTGTTAGTGTCTTGATCTCTCCACTCAATGTCGGAATGGGACATTGAGTAAAACAAAACCTTATTCAAATCGGTTTACTGTATGTCTGTCTGTCCGTCACACGCATTTTTCTCGGAGACGGTTATAACGATTGACACCAAATTTAGTGGAAAGGCGGGAACTGTGAAGGCGCACCAATACAGTGAGTTACATCCTTTTACGTCGAATTTAAGGGGAGGGGATCCCCATACTTGCAAAAGGGGGATGTACATTTTTTCATCAAATATAGTCATATGAGGTATCGAATGAAAGGTCTCGATTAGTACTTCCCGAAACCGGTCTTAGGTTTGAAATTTATTGGAAAGGTGGATAATACGGGGGGTCGAAAGTGATCATTTCTTTAACGGGCCTATTCTCAGATGCTACCCAACCGAAAAATCTGAAAAAAAACAAGAGGCTGCCACTATATGTGTCTAGGCTCCGAAATACCTTCCATACCGATATTTGTTTGAATAAAATTAATAATTTTGCGTAATTTTAATATAGACTATTAATTTAATATAGACTATAATATGGAGGATGATCCTACCAAGTTTGGCCGCACTATTACTAACAATGTTATAATAGGTCAAAATTGTCACTTTTTTGCACATTGAAGACTATGAATATCAACATCACCCGAAAGTGGATATTCTCACATAATATATTATATATATTACGGGCTACGTACGAATGGGGCAAATGCACACTCAAATCTCTTTATATAAGAAATACACAAAACCTTTCATACCTAAAGCGTCCAGCTTCCGGTTTCCCGATTTGTTAGTAGGGTGAGAACGAATTTAGAAATTTCGTCGTTTCCGTTTGGCTTGCGATGCCGCCGATGATGAACCTCTTACAGTTCCTAATTGAAACACTGAATTAGTTGGTTTTGACAATCTTTTTTTGAAGTCAATTTGATTCCATCGGTAGAGTTACAATTGGTAAAGAGTTCAATACCTGCACTATACAGTGGATGTATCAAAACTTCCCAACCAAAGTTGCATTCGACCAGATGGTGGATCTGATGAAAAAAAAACATCTTTTCTATGCCTGCCTTAAATTGTCCAAAGCAGAATCAAAAAATCAAAAAAGAATCAAAAAAGTTTTTGAAGAAAAAAGACATCTTATAATGGAAGAATCCATTTTGCCCCGACAGCATTTCCCTCGTTTTCGTCAACACAGACTACATCGGCTGTTGTGATTGGCACTGCTTACCTACGTACTTCCTACGATTTTTCGTTTGTCACACTCAACGAACATTTCATCACCAGCTACGCCACACCTCAGAAATGTGCTAATCACATCAGTGATCTGATTGTAATCTCTCTTGTAATCCACATAATGAGTATTCTTTAGATCCGTTTTACAACGATTACGCAGACATTGGGAGTAAATTATTGTCATCCGCCATTGCACTTAATTTTGTTAGATATAGCAACATTTATCCTTTTTGAAGGTTTTGTTGAAAACAATGCCTTGTTAATCTTTATTGGTCCCTCAACAATTTTGTCGAATTGGTTCTTGTGTATGCGACGATATACACAACAGTTTTTATTAAAATCGGTTCAATGTCTGTCTGTCTCTCACACCCGATTTACTCAGAAACGGCTAAACCGATTGTTACGAAATTTGGTGAAAACATGTAGTCTGTGTGTCACTTTACATGCAGCGAGTGGAGCCATTTTGTATTGAATTTTAAGGGGGACTCCCCATACATGCGAAAGGAGAATGTAAATTTTGTTGTTCATGTTCATGGTCATGTGTCAAATGTAAGGGCTTAATTAGTACTTTTCGAAACTGGTCTTTTTTTTATATTGGGTGAAACATAGCAGAGGTAGGGCCCAAAATGTCTGCCTCAAAAAATGAAACAGTCCTCGTTCTTAGAACACAAATAAAGTTAATAATAGTACATTACCGTGTTCTGGAAATTTACCGGAAAACCCCCCTTAAATTCATCCCAAGAGTACAAAATTTGACATCAGCATAGACGATAATATAGGACTAAATCCTTCGAAGGCAATCCGATTGTTACTAACAAAGTTATAGGAGGTCAAAGTTTTCCATTTCAGGTAAATTTATGGCACTCAAGATATGTATAACGTCATCATCATATAAAGTGAACTTATATGAACGGCGGGGTCGTGGGAACGTTTTAGTTTTCCTTTTTTGACTTTTTTAGTTGTTTGCATTTGAGTGTCAATTACTCCAAGCAGGCATGTGTATGTATATGTATAGGCTAATAAAGCTTCCCAGTAATAACCAATATAATAGACATGGTGTCCTGGTTACCAGCGATTTTTAATTTATGTACCTACATAACATATATGTATATGTAGGTGTTCGAGAAACGCTTTAAAAACAATATTCGAAAAACGCGTTCTTTGAAAATACTGGGACCGGACTTCTTTCGAGATTCAACCAAATTCACGGTTGGGTGAGAACGAGTTGATATCAAAACAAAACACAAAGATTAATTTTGATTAGTTGGTTTTATTGCCCGCACAAAGCAGGATGAGACGAAAGAAGAAGATGGAAACGAAAACGAAAACGAGACGAACAGTAAACAGCAAATTGCGTGAAAGATGATAATAAACGTCAAGCGGAGATCTTGATAGAGAACCGCTGTAAATTTACACACACAGTCAGCGCTAACGCAGAGATAAGATGAGATGAGAAGCGGGAGATTTGAACAGTAGGCTTTTGTGCACGGAGTAAAGTGGAAACGCGTGAAGATGCGTTACATCAATTTAGATGCGCACATATATATGCATGCATCGTCATGCGGTAATAGATAATAAATGATTTGTGTGTACAGATGTAAATCTTGGAGTTCGGCAAAATATGCCGGAATATTTTATATTCTTAGTTATGTACGAATGGAAAATCGTGCATAGCGAGCTTCCCACATAAGATGAACACAAAACCTTTATGCCCGAAGCGCCCGGCTTCCGATAATAAGAAGAATAATTAATCCCGAGTTGTTTATCTATCAAAAGTACCCATTCCTTTGTAGCAACTAGTGAAGTTTAAACTGGACGAATCATTTTGGAATTAAAATTAGGGGAGGAATGGAGTTGTTAGTTCAGGGAACCCCTTACCGTCCGATCCCTCCGCCGGTCGAGTTCAATCTTCTTCGTAGTAAGAAGAGCCCGAACATAATGCGCAATACGATTCCAGCTGCCAGCGCTCTTCAGCATCTCTCTGACAATGTTGTCTGGAGAGAGCTCCCCTGTGTCTGCATAAAGCTGCTGGCGGAGGCCGTCCCACCTCTCGCAAGAGAAAAAGGTGTGTTCAGCGTCATCCGCCACTCCATTGCAGAACACACAGTCAGGAGATCGCGCCTTCCCAACCCTGTGCAGGTAAGACTGAAAACCTCCATGCCCACTTAGAAGTTGGGTAAGGAAGTAATCAATCTCACCGTGCTTTCTGTTCAGCCACGGGTCTAATTTGTCGATGAGCCGCGCAGTCCACTTGCCCCTTGGCTCATTTTGCCAAGAAAGTTGCCACTCGTTAAGGGTGCGTTGACGTTCTTCACGGGCAACCACTTCTCAGAAGTTTTCGCCCTTACGGCGATAGATAGCTTTGCGCTCCTTGGCAAGGAGGGCAACGGGGATCACTCCCGCAATCACCATCACAGCCGGTTCGGAGACAGTGCGATAAGCAGACGCCACTCGCAAAGCTCCCCGCCTCTGCACTTGAGCGAGGCGTTTACGATGCACCTCCTTGTCAAGGGCATCAGCCCATACCTCCGCACCATAGAGAAGGACGGACTGCGCTGCTCCCATGAGGAGACGTCTCCTAGTTGATATAGGGTCGCCGACATTCGCCATTAGCCGACTCAAGGCCGCGACTCCTGCTGCAGCCCTGTCCGCTGCTGCTTTGATTTGCTCGAAGAAGCTCATCTTCGAGTCGAGCATTAAACCAAGGTATTTAACCGTTGGTTTTGACTCTATAGTCAACTCGCCGATCGATATGGGACGCAAGGTCGGGATTCTTCTTCTGGTCAGGATGACTACTTCGGTTTTTTCCAGCGCAAGGTTGAAACCGTGAGCAGTCATCCATCCGCTTACCCGTCGCATCAATATGCCAAGTCTGCTTTGCGCCTGTTCAACAGTGCGTCCGGCAACAAGTGCCGCAACGTCGTCTGCATAACCGACCAGGCGCGACTCTTCAGGCATATCGAGTCTCAGCAGACTATCGTAGGAAGCGTTCCAGAGGTCCGGCCCTAGGATGGATCCCTGCGCTACTCCCGACGTGATTTCCATCCTCCTCTGGCCCTCTAGCGTCTCATAGAACAGGGAGCGGTCTTTCAGATAATCCCTCAATATCCGCAAGAGATAGCTTGGCACGTGAAAGGAGTTCTCTAGTGTGCCCAGCATATCTGTCCATCTTACGGAATTGAAAGCATTTCTGACATCACTATCCGTCGAGATCGGCGGCTGTGTGCCCCGGCTCGATTAAACGCATCTACGACCTCCATAACAGCATCCACTGTAGATTTCCCTGTTCTAAACCCGAACTGCCTTGCGGATAAGTCCCCGGCAGCACGGATCGCTTCAGCGAGTCTACCCCTGATGAGCTTCTCGAGCACTTTTCCGGCCGTGTCAAGCATACACAGCGGTCGGTATGCAGACGGGAGCTCCGGATCTCCTTTACCCTTACGGATCAACGCGAGTCTGGCCACTTTCCAGCGAGAAGGAAAAATGCCCTCCTTCAAGCACGCGTTGAACGCTTCGAGCAGCAATTCTGGCCGTTGGCGGAACACCAGTTTGTAAACTTCCGCCGGGATGCCATCAGGACCTGGCGCCTTCCTGTTTTTCATAGTGAGAACCGCTTCTTCGAGTTCTCCCATTGTGAAAAGGGGGCAATCCACGACGCTTTCCGCGCTGTTTACATCAAGCCGTACAGGGTGTCTGGGGAACAATGCCCGCACAATGCGGTCCATCTGGTCGGTGCTCAGTATGCAGGGCTTCCGCAGAGCCCCGATTTTCCGAGTGACAAGCTTATAGCCAAGTCCCCACGGGTCATCATTTACCTCATTAATAAGATTTTGCCAGCCGCGAGCTTTGCTTTTATTTATAGCGCTGCGGAGTCTCCTTTTTGCTGATCTATATTGTGCCTTTATGGCACATGCCTCCTCGTTGGCGTACAAACGTTGTGCCAAACGGCGGAGCTTATGACACTCCTTCCGTAGGTCGGCAATTTCCGCCGTCCACCAGTACATAGAAGGCTTGTCGCGCCTGGGGCCTCTCCGGGGCATGGAAGCCTCACACGCCGTCGTTATCAGATTCATCACTGAATTTACGACGGTGTCAGCTGCGACACCACCACCCCCCGGAGTGCCCCCCAGTGCGGCCCTACCTGCTCCAAGAGCTTCGACGAACCTTCCGATGTTCACCTTCGCGACATTCCACACGCAGGGGGAACGTCGTGTTGGTGCTCGCCGGCAAGTAGCGTCAAACACTTCGAACGCAATGTACTGATGATCACTTGCCGAGAAGTCTTCTAGGACTCGCCACCCGTCCACCGATGATGCCAGAGATTCCGACGCAAAAGTTATGTCGGGAATGCTTCCTTCACAACCTGAGCGCCGAAACGTTGGCGTGGATCCGGTGTTTAAAATTACGAGCCCGGTTCTCGCCGCCATTTCCAGAATCCGTTTCCCTCTGGAGTCTGATTGAGGCATGCCCCATTCAAGAGCCCTGGCATTAAAATCACCGCCAACCAGGATTCGTCCCTCCGTGCTCGAAACGGCGTCCTCCAGAGCATTAAGCCGGCGTTGAAAGTCCGGAATCGACTCATTCGGCGTCAGGTAAACGCTAAAAAACGTTATCCCTAAACACCGGATCCAGGCAAATCCGTCCCCCCGGCCTTCGGCAAGAACACGAAGTCGAACGTCGTCCCGAACCCAGATGGCAGCGGTGCCCGATAAGTCGAGATACCATGAGGACGGGTCCTTGTTTCGGTATTGCTCGCTAATCAGCACTAGATCAGCATTTACTTCCGCAGCGAACTGCGCTAGCAACTGGTGAGCGGTTGCACTCCGGTGCATGTTAATTTGCAAAATGCGGATCATGGCGTTCGCACCCTAGCCCTCTCCAATTCCGCCCTGAAGATCGGACACCGTCCCGAGCCCGCAGTGTGTGCGACGCTTTCGCCAGATGCGCCACGATCCCTGCAGAGAACACAACTCTCGCTTTCCTTGCAAGTCTTCGCTTGATGACCCGCTTGGCCGCATCTCCGGCATGCTGTCCTCCTGTCCGGACCCTTGCAAGCTGCTGCTGTGTGTCCATAGTCCAGACACCTGTAGCACTTGGTGGGGACTATCCGCATTCGTACCCTGCATACTACCCATCCGATTTTGATTTTCCCCCTGTTAAGGAGTTTCCTCGCATATTGCTCGGGGACATCCACCACGGCAAGCTTCTGGCCTCGAGCATTTACAGAGGTAATACCTACCCGGGCATTGGTTACCTCTGGACATTCACGCTTTAGCGCCTCCTCTACTTCGACCTTTTCTGTGAGGCAGTCAAGATCCCGTATTTCCAGAGAGCACATGGGTTCTAGGCTGGAAACAAGGGCCTTCTCCCCCAATAGCCCCTTGACCGCTTCGCAGAACGTGCTCTTGTCGGTCGTCTTTGGGCCCAGTTCGACGAGAACTCCACCACTCCTCGTTTTCCGTATCGAAGACACCTCTGCTCCGTTCTCCTCGGGTTTCATCCTGTAGCGGATTTCACCAAGGACTTCCGCAAATGTCTTGCCTTCCGTCGGCTTAATGAGCAGAGCCGACGGTCTAGTCCTTCTTCGTTTCCTCGTTTTTTCCGCTACTGGCTTTGGGTTGGCAGCCTCCTTGTTTTTGGACAGACGTGTCTCTGGCGCCGGAGTCCGTTGTTTCTTTTTATCCTTTTTCGCCTTCTTTTTTTGGGCCTTGGAGACTACTTCGATAAAGTCTCCTTCAGGCACGTCGTCCTCTTTCCGCTTTTTCCCCTGTTCATTTTGCAGAGGGCTATCTGCGGTCCGTTTGACGCAAGCAGCATTCTCAGCGGGGAGTGCGACTTTTTCTGCTCTACAATCGTCTTCCGCTGCTCTCCACGCGCGTCTATAAAAGGAAATGCGGTCCAGTAGTTCCTCCAGTTCCATCAGCCCGTTTTTGACGCCTTTGCTGACGTTTCTCTGAAGGAACGTTGCCGACCGCATACGTTTCACCACTGCTGCGCACTTTCGGATGAGCCTTTCCTCTTCGGCTCTAGCGAGGACGGTCGAATGCATTTCCACTCGATTTGTGTCCAAATCCATCTGCTCAGGACTAGCGTTTCTCACTGAGCTTACTTCCAGGACAGGGTCACTGCAAGGTAGTGGAGTTGCCATCCCCGCACGGTCAGTCGCACCACTTGATGAGGCTTCCTCTTTATTTGGGCGCCCCGGTGTCTCATCGGGTATATCAGCCCTCGTTGCCTCTTTCACTGGTCGCTGCGGTGAACGACGCATCTTAGTGCTCCGCCCAAACGCACCCAGCTCTTCCTCCTTGTCTGTTGTTTCGTCGTTTTTTTTTTATAGTTTTCAGAATGTTCTCCATGAAAAAGGTACCAGCGCATCGTGTGCAAGGGAGCGGGCCGCAATAGTCAAGAACGGGTATACCCTCAGGGACACAGCCCCTACCCCAGTTCCCTGAGGCCTGACCTACGCTTAGCTGATCCCGGAATTCACGGACGGATCAGCGCTCGCTCGGGGCAACGCGGTCTACTAACACCGGTTCAATGCACACTTCCCGACCAGGGTCCCGAAGGGGCTGGCTCCTGATACACGTCGCAACTACCACCTTGGCAGAGCTACGCTCACATCACCCCGTCGACGCCGACAGAGAGTTGTCGACGGCTCCGGAGACTCCCAGTGTGTCCCGACGTGTACCGGTCATTCGCGGTTCGCTCTTCACCGAGAAGCTTTCTCGAGGCTACTACCTAGGACGCAGGTATGCTGCCAGCTAGGGGGCAGAACTACTTACTCGGGCACCTCGGGGACGTCACACCCCGTATCGTAAGCGACCCGTTTAAAAATCGCTAACGACCCCTGAGCCTTAGCCACAGATGACACGACGAGCACTCTTGGAGCCCTCACCCTACTCAGTATCCCCCCCTCCTCCAGATTATATTTGAAATTTTATTTCTTAACGTATCTGGAAATAAGGGACATTTTTTGTCTTAAGCAGACCAATTTTTGATATTCTAAACATTCAAAAGTATTTTCGAGCTTACTGTTTGAGAGTTTTCAATGATCATCCAAGGTGTCAGTACTCTAGACGTACCATAAGATTAGTCTATCTGAATTGTAGCACATCCACTTTGATAACATTAAAAAAAACAAGTAGTTTAAACACATTTTCATTTAGAGTAACGAATAGTTGTTTACAATGGGGTCTTTTAAACACAACAAACAACTATGTCAAACCACCAAATTTTATTGAAAAGAGGCAAAATATTTTTCAAATTAAATGGATAAACAAAACAGGGAAGCTGGGGCTATTTGCTAAAAGGATGATATGGCATTTTGTATATTTTTTGTTTGCTGCTGGGCTAAATGGGCGAAATCTTCGCGATATTTTGCTCAAGTTCGAATCCTGGCATCCTGGCTTATCACCTGTTCAGCATTAAGTAGGATGATAAATAAACTGAAGCAGTCTTATTGAAAATTGATTAGATAAAATGAGTAACAAGAAAAAGAACACAAGAACGGACATTCATTACTGTTAATTGTATCTTCTGCATTTATTTCGTGTCTGGATGGCTTGGTGATTAGAGCACCAGGATGTGGAAATGGAAAGTCGCGGTTCAAATCTCCCTGGTGGATAAGAGATTTGTATCGTGACTAGATGTTAGGTACAAGTCGACTCAGCTGTGACTGAGCACCCTTGTCGAATCAGAGCATAATGCTGACTAAGCAAATTCTTCGCGATAACCGCAAATGAAAGTTGAGAAGCAATTTAACACTATCAGGGCTGCTTCCCGAAATTGCCTGTAGCTTATTGACCCAATCTACATGTATCTACTACCCGTTAGCTACTTACCTCAAACTTGAGTTAACAAGAGTGAAAGCGGAAAATTGAAAATAGTATGAATATATGCAGTCCTTGCCAAAAAAATTACAGACACTTGTTTCATCAGTTCCTGCATTTGACTTTGTCTCTTTTTCTTGGGTAAGTCCATAGTCTAATAATGTTTATTGGTCGAACTTACCTAATTAGTTACGGTAATAAAACGAAGGTCCTTTTTCCAGGTTAGAAAGTATAAAAAGGCGGGTGAGGGATGCCAGTTGCCAATGTGCTTCAGGTAAATTAACAGTGTTTTTTGAGTAGCTTAATTGAAAAATATGTGTTAATTTTGTTTCGATTTTAAATCTTGTGGAAGTAAATACTGAACTGCTGCGTAAGGGAGAGATTGGTGTATTTGCAAATATTATAAAACAAAAACTAATCGAAATTCATATTTTCAATCTAGATTTTGTAAGGGGCCGAAAAAGTGATATCTCCAATAAAAAAAATGCGCAGGGAAATTTTTTGTCTTCAGGGAGTTTCACCTTATGTAGTGGGCCAGATGTCCCAAATATAAAGCAAAATCTATCTGTGATTTCTTCAAAGTGGATAAATTGTAGATAAAAAAGAAGACCAGGCCTAGGCCAGAACGGGAAATTGTGGCAATTGCAGCTGCGAACCACCTGTGGGAGCTCAATAAATGGGTTCATGATGCTGCCGTAGAAATTTTGGAGCGAGCTTTGCGAAGGAAATTGGAGAATGCCGGCTGGCTTTCAACGGAAGCACCGGTAAAAAACTTGCGCTTAACAAACGTGTGGAATGGACTAAAGAAGGTCCTTTACATAGAACACAACACTAATCAACAAATTTTAATGGATAATATTAAAAAAAAAATTGGCGTACGGCACCTGAGATAAAACAATGCATCATGGCCAGAGGCAAAGCAAAGCAAAAATCCAAATTAATATAACAAAGTAATAACAAATAATAAAAAAATATTATATACATATATCACTTTCTAAGATCTACTGCATAATATTATATATAATTTTTTATGAATATATCAGCATTCATACTGAAAAATATATTTAAATGACAACTTTATCAAATTTTCTAAGTGTTTGTAATTTTTTGGCCAGGGACAAAGTACAAAATATTAAGAAGTGTATTGTAAGTTGAAGCAAAAACGTCCTTCTTCGTTGTAAGTCAATAGGATGTTAATCCTTTTAAGGTTTTGTGTAAAACGAAACTTTATTAAAATTGATTCAATGGATGTCAGTCAATTTTATGTAATCATGCAGTCTGTACAGCTTTTCACATGCAATGAATAGCATCATTTTTTTAGACATTTCTTTCTTAGAATATGGTCAGTTTAAAGCTCGGAGCCTGTCAATCGTAAAGGAGTTGTGTTCCATTACGATTATGCAAGAGATGTATCTCGTGACCTGTCAAAGTAGTATCTTCTTCATCTAATAAAGACAGACCGTCCTAAAAACGGGGAAATATAAAGTTCCCCGAAAGATGACAAAACATCATCGAATAAAACGGAAACGAAACGAAAAACATACAAAAAATACAATGACCTCTTACTCAACCCAATATGTTGCCAGTATTATATTAAAGTATTTCCGGACAGTTGCGTGGTTAGAGCACAAGACTGTCGTAGCGAAAGGTCGCGGTTCGAATCTCATTGGCGGCAGTGAGATTTGTATCGCGATTTGACGCCGGATACCAGTCGACTCAACTGTGAATGAGTACCTGAGTCAAATCACATTGCCTCCTACAGTGTACCGTAGTGTACCGTTACAGTCTTGAATGAAGTGCTCTAAGACACTTGAAGGCCCTGATCCAATATGGATTGCTGCGCCAACGATTATTATTATTATATTAAACTAGTGTCTGGATAACTCAGTGGTTAGAGCACTAGGCTGTGATAAAAGTGAACAGTCTGCAAAAAAGGGTCATTTCTAAGTCGAGCATATGCTTGGTAGCTGTCAAATACTAGACTAGAATCCCACTCCAGTGAAGGTAAATGATTAACCAACATCATAATTGTCAATTATGCATATGACATGGCAATGTAAACATTAAATGACAGCACTAAATTAAATTATCAACCGTTGAAACGATTTGGTTGGCTAAATTTTGGCGAAAATGATGGCCAACCGACCACTGAAGTTGTTTGCTTGCTGGGAATGATTAGTTTTTAGATAGAGGACCAAATAAGAGATTTGTTGTCCTCTCTTTTTAAGGTTTTGTTTTACTTGCTTTTTATTAAAATCGGTTTACTGTCTGTCTGTCCATCACACCCATTTCGGGGACGGTTATAGTGATTAACGTCAAGTTTGGTAAAAAAGTGGGAGCTCTGAATGCTCACGCATACAGTGAGTTACCTTCGTCTAACCTATTCTCAGAAACTACCCAACCCAAAAATTTGAGAAAAATCAAGAGGCTGCAGCTATATGATATCTAGGCTCCGAAATAAAGTTAATAATAGTACATTACAATAATTTTTAGTAATCGACTGCAAAACCCTCCTTAAGTTCATCTGAGAATCACGAAATTTTGTAGCGATATAGACTATAGCATAGAGCATGATCCTACCAACTTTGGTGGAAATCGAACTACTACTAATAAATTTATGATAGATCAATATCGCCTCTTTGCAAACTCAAGACTTTAAATGTCAATATCACGCGAAAGTGGATATTCTCACAAAACATATACGAGTACATATATTACGTGATAGGTACTAATGGGACAAGTGCACACTTAAATGCCTTTATAAAAGAAATACACAACACCTTTCATATCTGAAGCGTCCACCTTCCAGTTTATCGACTTGTTTTAGTTAATCACATTCATAAAGAAGGATACAATACTGCAAAGCTTTTCGCGTTATTCCTATTATTATTAATCAGAATTGTCTTTGTCGTGTGAAGGTACTAAATTGCTGGTTATAAGGTATGCAACCATGCTAGTAATACTTATTATCACATAAAAGCTTCAGAAGATTGGGATGTCTTCCTCTAACTTAAGTGAAACATCATTGTAAGTGTTAATTTTACCTCGCCAAAATGTTCGGGAAGCAAATAAAATATGGAGCAACAACTGTTACACTGTTGAGAGGTTTCTGTATTTCTTTTCAAGATTGATCAAAGATCAAACATTTCTCGTCTTTTTAAGGTTTTGTGTAAACACAGAACCTTATTAAAATCGGTTTACTGACTGTTCGTCTGTCTGTGCATCACACGCATTTTTCTCGGCAGCGGTTATGGCGATTGACACCATACATGCAAAAGGGGGGTGGATTTTTTTTTCATCAAATATAGTCATCTGGGGTATCAAATTAAAGGTCTCGATTTGTACTTTTCGAAGCCGGTCTTAGTTTTGACATTTGCTAGAAAGGTGGGGAGTGCGGGGGGTTGAAAGTGATCATTCATTTAAGAAACTACCCAACCCAAAAATCTGAAAAAATCAGGAGGCTGCCACTATATGGTCTCTGGGCTCCGAAATACCTTCCAAACTGATATCTGTACAAATAAAGTTAATAATAGTATGTTACTGTAATTTTTAGTAATTAGCTATAAAACCCCTCTTAAGTTCATGCCAGCACCATGAAATTTCACAACCATGAAATTTGATCCACCAAGGATGGTGGAAATCGCACCCTTACTAACAAAGTTCTAATACGTTAAAGTTGTCGCTTCTTTGCAAATTCAAGACTATGAATGTCAATATCATCCGATAGTGGATATTCTCACATAGTATATGGATATATTACGTGCTACGTACTAAGAAATACACAAAACCTTCCGTATCTGAAGCGTCCAGCTTCCGGTTTCCCGACATGTTTATAAACATAAAAGTCCATTTTACCTACCGTAAGATGCTTTTTCTCATTAGGAAACAGTTTCAAATTAGGCAATTCGCTCATACTTAAGTGGATGATTGACGATGTTATTTCTCAACTTGATTATGTTCCTTATTGAAAAGCATAACAGTCAATTTATTCTGTTTTGTATTTGCCTTGGAAATTCCATTTAAGTCCTTACAATTTTTAAAAATATTGCGAATAGGTTGTACCAAAAACTATTAAAGTTTGAAATTAAGCCTCAGAATTAAGGCGCAATTCTCCCATTCAATACTATTATATGCAAATATATGTGTATAATAGAATGCTGTATGAATATATTATGGAAATTAAGAGTGCAACAAAATTTGCGAGCATTATTCAAATTTATCCACAGGCTTTATCCTTCAAGGAAGCGAAACTCCTAAATCCCAGAACTTATACAAGCACTAGTGGGTTAATACTCAACAGACAAATCAAGCACATATAGCTCTACGAAATCTATCCTGCGGAGCATTGACAACTACAGAAAAAAGAATCACAACAAGCCAAAGTATTCATTTAATGTTTTAAAATGGAAGGCTCTATTTCAATCTGTAGACATTTTTGTGCAGCTTCACGTGATAAAGTAATCCGAATGGAAAAAGTCGTATGATATGTACGAGCAAGTTCAATACCCATCGTTGTGAGAGTTTCTAATTTCGAGGAAGATCCCAGTCCCTTTGATTTATTTTCAACATGTGTGCATGCTATATTTAGACACTGAAGGGAATCGAGCTGTGTCTCGCATTAGGGAGCCTTTGCTAGAGTACATACCGGGTAGCATAATGAATTCTCATTCATTTTGATATATTCTTCCTTAAGGCTTTAATTTGTTGATTTAACCGTTGGATTTTATGTAGTTTTTCCAACCAAGGCGAATCAGTAATGCCCAATAGTCGGCTTTTGGGGTAAATGGCTAAATTAAGAAAATTTACTTCATGTGGCTTTTAGTTGATGAAAGTTTATGCAACAGTATTTGATTGTGTCAGATGTTATGTGGAAGAATAATACATTTGTTAACGGATTTACTTTATGGCCTGGAATCTCTTTTTCAGATTTAAATTAAAGTTCAGCCTGGTGATCAGCAATTGTTTATTTGGGATCTCTGTATGCCGGAAGTGAGGTCCAATTTCGTAAAATAAGACTGATATTTGGATTTTGAGAAATTTTGGTTTATTATTGTAGTAAGCTATTTCACTTATAGTTACTTGGCTATTAATTAATCACTTTTGGATGTGAAACTTGGTAACATACAAATGTACATAGCTTCTAACTCCAATAAAATAAGTAAAATTAAGCCTCCGGCCAATCACAAATGCGTATGATAAAGTTAATATACCAATAAAGCAGTCATTGAGGTTTCGCGAAGATGAAAGGCTGTTATTGAATTCATTAGAAATATACATACATATATATTAAACCATATTCACTCAATACCAACCCACACTTGAACTATGAGTTTGGAAAAAGCTCTCGAAATCCACGTCAGTTATCGCGTTGCAGTCAGGGTTGGCTCCGATTAGATTTTACTTTTAAGATTTTGTGTGAAACACCTTACACTTTCAACAGGTCGAAAATCGGAAGCCTGGCGCTTCAGATATGAAAACTTTCATATTTGAGTGTATCCCATTTGTACGTAGCCTGTAATGTATATGTATATTTACCATATCAAACTATTCACTTCAGTCTGATATTGATGTTTAGTATTTTGGGCTGCATCAAATTTACACGGAAAAGACAACTTTGAGCTGTGTCAGTAATAGTACGATTTTGATTAAACTTCTTCGTAATATAGTCTATATTACTGCAAATTTTTATAACTCTAGGATCAACTTAAGGGAGATTTCTGTTCAGTTTACCAAAAATATAGTATTATTATTAACTTCATTTTAGTAGTTAGTTAGTTAATTTAGTTTACTGGGGGGAGCCGCAGCTCCAAGCACTCAGGCCATTGTTAGGCCTATTGTACTATCCCCGTAAATTGCCTATTCAATGGCTTCCCGCCTACGGTGTTCGCAGACTTTAGCGAATCTGAGAACATTCTCCAGAGGCAGAGAGTGTGCAGATTTTTCATTGAAGAAAACTTGGCCAAACTTGTTTGCACTGATGAATGGAACAAGTGGTTCCCGAAATATCGGTATTTGCAAGAATAAATACCCACACCAACGAAAAAGAAACAACAAGTTTTATTATTTCAATTAATTAATCGTTGGAAACACCGCATAATTTCACCCCGAGATTAGATTTTGGATGCTGCCTGGGAAGTGCACTTGAAGCAAATGGTTTGCCGTTTCTCCATCGCTTTCTGTGTACTTCCCGTTCTGTAAACGCAAATAACCCAGTTTCTGGCTACGTTCTTTGACCAGAATCCGCTTCAGCTTTGACGTTGCCTCAAGAGAGTTAGTCTCTTCACAAAAGCGTCTCCATGATGATCGTTTAGCCAATCTTGTGCTCTTCTATAGAGCCTTCTGTGCCTCTTTCTAGCGATTCCAGCTAGTGACTGATTCACCCTTGAGAGCACGATTAAGAAGCATCCTTGTCGTTCTCCTCTGTTTTGCCAAATCCGAGTTCCACCATAGTGTGTTACCCTTCTTTGGAATCTTGAGTGAACAGCTTTCTTCTAAAGCTTCTCTCATTTTAGTAGATATAGATATGGAGAGGACTTTGAAGCCTGGACACCGTATAGAGGAGGCATCATGATTTTTTCAGATCTTTTGGTTGAGTAGTTTCCGTCCGTTAAACAAATCCATCTTTGGGCTACCTGCATTCCCCGCCTTCCCAATGAGTGTCAAAACTTAGACTGGCTTCGAAAATTACTAATCGAGACCTTTCATTTGATACCCAACACCAAAACTGTATCCATGCAAATGTTCTCAGAAACCATTACAACTTTTGACACGAAATTCAGCACAAAGGTTGGATCTGTGAACCCCCACATGCGGTGAATTATATTGCTGGACGTTGAAGTTAAGCGGGGATCCTATACACCTAAAAAATGCACATATTTTTCACTGAATATGGCCATGAGGGCGCAGATAAAATTACTTGTATTACTTAATTATTTATTTATTTGATTAAGTTGAATTAATATACTTTAAAATTAATAATTAGTGAGGAGTCCTCCTCCTTCCTTGCGCTCGTTTTTCTTCAACTGACACCGAAAAACAATTTTCGCTATCAAAGATTGTTTTTCATGATTCGCACTTGCTTGCGTCCGACACGCACGTTGCTCGTTCTGGCACAAGTGGTATCAAATGAAAGGCCGCCATTAGTACCTTTTTGAAGCAGATATTAGTGTTGTCAGCGGTTGCAAAAGGGAGGAGTCCGGGGGTCCGAACAGGGATAATTACTACAATGACCCGTTCTCAGAAACTACCCACTCGAAAAATCCGAAAAAAACATTATAATGGTCTACGCAAGTGATATCTGGGAGTCATAATACTCTCCGTTACGATATCTGTTCAAGTAAAGTTAATAATTGTAGATCATTATATTTTGAAAATTTACAGTGAACTTCTCTTATTTTCATCCTAGATCTGTAAAATGTTGCACTAATATAGTCACAAGGTTACAGCAGATTAAAGTTGCCTTTTTTGCGTCAACTTACTACACCCGAAGAAATAAAATGTGAATATCATATCAAATTGAATATGATGTATATTCAACGGATGCACATTACATATATATATATATATATATATTTATAGATGGAACCATCGTGTACTCAAATATTCTTACTTAAAAAATCAAGCATCCGGCTTCCGACTTGCTTATGATCAGACGAGAGCTATTCTAGAATTTATTTTATTTCTTGCATTTAGTGGTGCTACAAAATTCTTGACCAGCAGTATACAGCTGGCGGCAAACATACTGTCACCTTGTATATGCCTTCAATATGACATACTATTCTCGTTAAAGTGACATCCATTTTTAAGGTTTTGTGTGAAGCAAAACCTTATTAAAATCAATTCAATGTCAGTCTGTCTGCCATACTGCCGGCTGAACCGATTGTCATGAAATTTGGTGAAAAGGAATGGGCTCTGAATCTCCTTACAAATAGCAAGTGGCACCATACTTGCAAAAGGGAGTTGTAAATTTCTTTCCACAAAATAGAGTCAAATGGGGTATCAAATGAAAGGGCTTGATTATTACCTTTTGAAAATGATCTTATTTCTGATATTGGGTGAAACACAGCGGAATGAGGGCTCAAAATGTGTGCCCCAAAAAGTGAAATAGGTCTCGCTCTCACAACCTATCCAACTAAAAAATCTGAAAGAGTCACGTTCGATGTCTGCACAAATAAACTTACTAATAGTATATTACCATGAAAGATTACGTTAGAAGATATTATTCCTTTTTATTGGATAAAATATTGAAGAAAGGGGCAGTTGGCCCCCGAAATACGTATTTGTTATATTACCAAATATTAGGTTGTTGCACATGAAATGGCCGATTTGGTACTCAAATTTGAAACGACTGTAAAGGTTATAAAAATTTATTTAATTAATCAAAATAGGTGCCAGTCGATTCAAAACACTTCTCCCAGCGAGATACAAGAAAATGTATGCCAGTTTCGTAGAAGTCCAATTTTCGGATGTTAAAACTCGTTAAACTCGTGGAAGGCAATTTTGATGGTCTCTTCATTCCTAAATTGTTTTTCAACCAAAAAATGATCCAAATGCTTAAAAAAGTGGTAGTTGGTTGGTATCTCATACTGCAATTCGTTCAACATTTGAACCGTTATTCTGGATACATGAGGTCGTGCGTTGTCGTGAAGGAGTATCACACCACCTCTGTTGACTAATCTCGGCCGATGAATACTCAATTTTTGGTGCATTTCGACTATTATCGTATAATATCCACTTTTCATCACATGTCACTATTCTGTGGAAAAAGGGATCGCTTCTGTTGCGGGAGAGTAAAGAACTGCAAATTTCCATTCGAAGCGCCATGTTTTGCTCCGTAAGTGCATGCGCCCAGTTTCTCTGCAATGTCTCTCACAGATTGACGTGTGTCGGATTCGATTAGCAAACGCAGCTCGTTGTTGTCGATCGATGGTCCAGGATGTCCACGTGGTAAATGTAGGAGTATTTATACTTCATTGTCCGACAGCAACAGCGCCAACTGGTGGTGGTTTGATACAGCAAAATCGCAACTAACTTCACTTGATTGCCAAATCGGCCATTTCATGTGCGACAACCTAATACTTTTAATGAATAAAAAGGAAAAATATCTTCTAAGATGATCTTTCATTTTAAGACTTCGGCTAACAAACTACCTCCTAAATCAAACTATATTACCATGTTTTATAAATTCACCGGAAAACCCCCATCCTAGAAGTACAAAATTTGGCATCTTCGCATTTCACGTGAATTTGAGTAGATATATACTTATGTATCCATCGGCATACGGTAGTAGGCAATGCTTGTTTATTTAGGATGAACATAATATTCATGTCGTTGATATGTACATATGTGTATTTTGGAGTTTAACAAAATATGAAGGAATAGTTTGTATTCTTAGCAATGTACAAATGGAGAATCGTGCATAGAGAGTTTCTTGCATAAGATGAACACAAAACCTTTAAACCTGAAGCTCCCTAACGCGACGGACTGACAGTATGCAGCTCGAAACTTTTGTAAAATTAAACATGAAGCATTAAAAGACCAGGAGTAGGTTGTCTAAATATCTCAGCACCGCATTACTGAAGAAGATAGCCTAATGAGTTAGAGAGTGTGTCACCAACAGTGGCACACAGCTTATTCAAAAAGTAACAATAATGAAGTACAAGGTGGTTTTTTATTAATTTATTTTTTTCTGGGAATAAGGAATTTCGCTATATTTGGTATGTAAATAAAATTAGTCCTTTGTTGATAATTAGCCGACGTCTACGTTTGAAATTCTCGATCAGTTTTTCCTAGTATCCTCGTGTGAATAATCGCTATATGCCGAGTAACAAGATGATTTGTGATTTTTAGAATATTTCCATTTATAAGGACATTAAGTAACGCGCAAATATATTTTTGTTGCGTTGGCGTCTGATGCCTGAAAAGACCAGTTCATTATACTAATCAAATTTTCGTCTCCATTGTACACAGAATCGGCTCCAACATTTGGGTCTTTAGGTCTTGTCTTCTTGAAGAGCCAAATCTAGAGTGCTTTTGTCATATATGTAGCTCTCCAGCAGACTTTAACAAATTTCGGCCAAATTTCCATAATCGCAGCAGTAATTTCGTGTTCAAAATTTTTGAGGCGGGAAGCAATTCTCGAGCAATGGAACTAAAGCTCCATAACCATGAACCTTGCGTTGGAGGAGTTTTTCACCTTTCTTAGCCCATATACACATCACCACTGCGGATAGCCATAAAGATGACTTTGATATTTGAAAACAATTTTGGCCCCAGCTGTGATTGATTTTTTTTGGAATCATTGAAACCTTTTTGCAATTGCTTTTCCGAGAGTAAACATTTTTGTGCCCGGATAGCTAACTGGTTGAAGCACAAAGCTGTCACACGGAAGATCGCGGTTCAAATCTCAATGGTAGCAGGGGGATTTGCATCGTGATTTGACGACGGATACTAATCGACTCAGCTGTAATTGTGTACCTGAGTCAAATTAGGGTAACAATCTCGGGCGAGCGCAATGCTGACCACATTGCCTCCTATTGGGTACTATAATGCTGTAGTGTACCGTTACCGTCTCGAATGAAGTGCGCTAATACACTTCAAAGCCCTGACCCAATTGGATTGTTTTTTGAACAAAATTATTTTCAGGAAGTTAATAACTTGTTGTTTCAGACACGTTGACATGTCGTCATGCTTACATATACCACTCAGATATCCTTAAATACTTGCAATATGAAGGCTTGGGGAAATTGATCATCGTTAAATAACAGATTGTACATATAAGCAATCCGTAGATGTAGAGTTCACAGGGCTAAAGGGGGGCCAATATAGACTCGGATCACTATCTCGTTGGCATAGTGCCCCGAGCACGAATTACGACACCACCTACAACCCCTGCTGGCAATCAGGTGAGAGTGAATACTGAAGCCATTCATAACACAGCCCTCCGCGACACCTTTAAGAGGGAAATGGATGCCATCAACAGAGGACTTGGAGATGAAGCATCAACAAATGATCTTTACAACCACCTGAAGAACGTTATCATTAATACGGAAGAATGCCGCATACCGAGTAATGTTGCATTCTCAAAGAACGCGGGCACGCGCGGAGACTTATCACGAACTCCGTCGAGCAGAGAAGCGACCTCACAGACGGAAAAAGGAACAAGTCTGTGAACTAGAAAAGTACAGGGAGCAACCGCACCAGGCGCGGAAGTTTTACCAACAAGTCAGCAGGATGAAGCCTTATACATCTCGATGCTCATCCTGCCGAAACAAAAAGGGAAATCTGATTTCCAACAGAATGGACATATTGGAGCGATGGGTTGAGTACTTTGATGAGCTACTGAACAACCAGAACATCGGCGAGTTGGAGGTCCCGCCAACAACGACGGACAAATACTGCCACCACGAAGTATAGGAGAAACAGTCCGTGCAATTCAACGGCTAAAAAAGTCATAAGTCGCCAGGAGCCGATGGAATTGCAGTCGAATTGGTTAAATATGGAGGCGACCAGTTACACCAAGTACTTCAACAACTTGTGCTCAAGGTATGGGACAGCGAATCACTGCCTGACGATTGGCAACGAGGCATTATCTGTCTCATACATAAAAAGGGAGATATCACACATTGCAGCAATTATAGAGGTATCACGTTGCTGAGTACCATCTATAAGATATTCTCCTCTATCTTGCTAGGCCGGATACTCCCATACGCCCAGAACATCATTGGCCCATACAAAAAAAGCTTCAATCCAGGCAAATCAGCAACAGATCAGATTTTCTCTCTGCGGCAAGCGATGGAAAAACTTTTGGAATATGGACAACAGTTGCGCCATCTATTCATCGACTTTAAAGTTGCTTATGATAGCATAGCCAGGGTAAAACTTTACATGGCCATGAGAGAATTCGGTATCCCGACGAAATTGATAAGACTGACTAGACTGACCCTGACCAATGTGCGAGGCCAGATAAAAGCAGCAGAATCACTCTCAAGACCATTCGACATCAACAACGGTCTACAACAAGGGGATGCCCTATCATGCGTCCTCTTTAACCTGGCCCTGGGGAAAGTGATCCGTGATGCTGAGATAAATGCAAGAGGTACGATCCTCTTTAAGTCCACCCAACTACTGGCCTATGCTGACGATATCGACATCATGGGAAGAATGACCCGAAACGTACAAAGTGCCTCCATCCAGATCGAGCAGACGGCGCGAGATCTTGGGCTGCAGGCAACGTCAACACCGAAAACCAACCAACCAGCAACATCAAACCGCACTAGTCAAACGGGAAGCTATATCATGACCGCCAGGTTGTGGATAATATCCGGCTCAATAGGTTACGCTAGGCGGATCACTTAATCCGTATGGATGAGGATGATCCAGCCCGGAAAGTCTATAAGGGCAATATCTATGGAAGAAAAAGAAGACGAGGCAGACCCTGCCTAAGATGGAGCGATGGCGTAGGCCAGGACGCCAGACAACTTTTAGGAATATCGAATTGGTGGACCTCGGCGCAAAACCGGGATATCTGGAGTTTCTTATTAAGGCAGGCCTAGACGGGACACCGGTTGTTGCGCCGTCGATGATGATGATGACATATAAGCAATCCGTAGATGTAAAGTTTAGAGGAAATTTTTCCGATTGCAGGAAAATCGGTTACAATAAAGCTACATACTATCATAATCATAAACAAATGATGGGGTAAATTTTTTACAACATATATTTTCTAGGGATGGCATATCTGAGCATCATTTCCTTTTCGCCAACTCAGAGAGAGTTAACTTTTTCTCGAGAGGGAATAACTTGCAGTAAATATTGTGTAGTAGTGCGCCTAATTAGGCGAATTGGGACTGGAATAACTATTTATTGATTAAAACAGATATCTTTAAGTATTGATACCTCTTTGAAAGGACATTTTGGTACGATACGGAGGAATGACGTAAGGAATATACAGCATGAATCACACAAAGTGTCATTGAAAAATCGATTTCGGTCGAATAATTTGTCAGGAGTTGTCAACTACGTTACCAATGAGACCGTTAGTACCATAAAAATCTAACTGGAGATGGGCGAGGTGGACACAGCGGAACAAGGATGAAGGCGTTTTTGGTTACCAACCGTAGGGAAAGAAATATGGTTATATTCGATTTTGTGACCACACTAGACCGGTCATGTAGTACGTGATCCTCAATTTCAAAAGATATTAAGCCAGTCATGTAGTACTACTCAAAATATATTTCGATCATGTCTGTAAGAAGATGACAATTACTATTGTACCGCTACCGCGAAGAGAACATCAAAAGTCCGAGATGTAGTCGCAGAATATACCGACGGCCCTAAAGGTGAAACGTGTTCAATGGCACATCAGGCGAAGTAACGTGTATTGTTTGAGGGATCTTACGGTAAAGTACTTTCTACATTTTTTCAGCTTTGCATTTTTCAAATTCCCGAATTAAAAAGATCAAACTTGTGTTGATACTTTATTTTATTTGAACTGTCATTTATATGTATGTGTAGGAAGCAATTTGGACTTTCTCTTTATGTATTCTGTGAAATTTTAACTTAATTTGCAGGGGATAAACCGTGATAAGTGAATAAATATTAAACTTGTCTACATTTTTAAAGCATTGTTGCAGATATCGTGGAATAATTGTCTAGACGTTCTGGATGTTATTTGAATACAATTAGGAATGAATACATACACTCTACATGCACACACAACTCAGATTTAAATCCAAACCATATATATAAGCACAAAGATGAAAAATTTCAGCATGATACCAACCATTAATTCAAACATGTCCCGATAAACAATAATATTTGGCGAATTTGCATAATTCACAATTGTCTGAGAAATCGGCGACATAGAAGGCACTTCAGGCTTTCGAACGTGGAAGAATGGTTCGGCATATTCAATATCGCATCCATTTAAGGTTCGCGGTGCTGAGGGTGCTGGCGGCGGGGGCTCCAGCGGAGGCAAATATCGTCTAGGACTGCTGTTGCTCGAACACTTGTCGCTATCATCCCCGATTGTCAACGAAATTGAATATGGGAAACAGCTCTCCAATAATAATGAGAACATTATTGTCCTCGTCTCTCCTCTACTCCCGTAACGCACAAATACAACACGAGAGGAATTGATAACTTATTCAAATCAAAAGCACTGTCACGCCATGTCATTTCAGGATATTTTTCCGTATTATTTCTATATTATCCTCTATTTTCTAAGCAACGACGAAAGATGAATCGACCGTGTCACACTTATTCAAATGTGTCCGCAACATTCGGATCGCAACTAAACAAAAGGCGTGTGACGTCCGATGCTATTCCAGATCTTTTTTTTCATTCAGCAACTCCATAAAAGCGTAAGACTGACATTTTTTCGAATGTAAACGCTAAAAGCGGATGCAAGAGTAAGCATTTGGGGGTTACATCCCCCTGAGCAATATATCTTCAACGGCAGGAACAGAAAACGAACAATTTCAACTAAATGTATGTCACAAGCAGAAAAGCATTTGAGTGTGGGAATTCAAACTTATACGTATACAGTTAATGGCAGAAGTAAAACGATGTCTTCAACTTTCTTTAACATTTCGAACGAACAACGAGTGTCTATGTCATGTATGCATCAATAGACTTATGGAGAAATAAGGTTAAGTTAGTTTGTGATGAAATGGTAGATTCATATCCTCCATTGACATACCCGTTGAACAAAACTTCCGAATTTTTATTTATTTTTTCTATTTTTTTTAAATAGAGTTCTGAGAAAGCGGGGTTAAAGAGTCCGGCGATGTTAGTAGGGGAGTCGTTTAAATATAACCTGTGTCAAGTTAAGTAAATGTAACTTTTCCAACATATTCGTAAATAAATTGTTTTTCAGATCCGTGTTGGGTATATTTCTATCCGTAAATACGAATAAATTCGTACGATGATTTTCTATGAATACGAACGCGAATGCATTCGTTTTCGAAAAAGTTAATAACTTGGTAAGTGAATACGAACACGGCTGTATTCTCGCGTCCGAAAGTGAATACAAACGTATTCGTATTTACGAGTACGAATACGAATTCTGTTGGGTTAATACCTATATTTCCAAATGCGAATACGATTTTTTTTACCAGGTGTATTCCTAATTAATTTCGATAGATGGGTTTGTATGTTTGGTGTCGCTGTTGGTCGCACATACCTGTCATTTTGTTTAGTTGTTGTCGGATCAAGACAACACGCAAACGCAACGACAGCTTGCAGATACGTTGGGAGTTCAACAGCAAGCAATTTCGAAACATCTGCGAGCCATGGGAAAAATTCAGAAGTGTGGAAAGTGGGTGCCGCATGAGCTGACCGAGAGACAAATGGAGAACCGAAAAGTGACGTGTGAAGTGCTGCTTCAACGGTACAAAAGAAAATCTTTTCTTCATTGTATTGTTACGGGCGACGAAAATTGGATTTCCTTGCGGAGAACCGACCAGAATATCAAGAAAGACAGAAGAAGATGATTTTGCGCCACGACAATGCACCATCGCAAAAGTCGAAAGTCGTTCGCGACACGTTGGGAAAACTCAAGTGGGAGGTGCTTAACCATGCGGCTTACTCACCAGACCTGACACCATCGGATTACCACCTCTTTGCCTCTTTGGGCCACTCATTTTCTGAGAAGCGCTTCGACTCCTACGAAAATTTGCGGAAATGGCTCACTGAGTGGTCCACCTTCAAAGGCAGTCAATTCTACTGTTGTGGTATTCACAAATTACCAGAAAGGTGAACAAAATATGTAGAAAGCGATGGAAAATATTTCGAATAAAATAACTATTACCGTTCCCTTGGAATTACGTGTTTTATTCACAAAAAAAAAAAAACGGAAATTAATTAGGAGTACACCTGGTATATCGTAATGGCTGGATAGCGAATATTAGCGCCTTATTGATCTGATGATGTTGTACATATGTACAGTGGAGTTGGACTTAATATCCAATAAGAGAATTAAAGGCGAAAAATATAGTCAAGCCTGAAGAACTGCAAAGTAAAGACATTCTTTTTCTTCTGATGTTGTGTCAAGTAAACGCCTCTGCGTGTATCAGATATCAGATAGAAAAATGTCAGTGTCAGACAAATGTCTTCAAATATTCTGTGTCAGACAAGTGTCTGCGCCAGCCACAGACATCACACAGCAGGCAAACAGATGTCTGTGTCTGAAGCAAACAGATTGTTAGACAATTGACTCACACAGTACGTGCATAATTGCCACTTACGAAATACGCATACATATGTAAATATTTAAGTTTCTAAATGGGGAATAGTCCAGCTCACAGTCCACACATATATTTGTATGCATCTTTATATTATATATTATTACTTATATATAATGATAGCATTATAAGACTGACTAGGCTGACCAATGTGCGAGGCCAGATAAAAGCAGCAGAATCACTCTCAAGACCATTCGATATCAACAACGGTCTACGACAAAGAGATGCTCTATCATGCGTCCTCTTTAACCAGGCCCTCGAGAAAGCAATCCGTGATGCTGAGGTAAATGCAAGAGGTACGATCCTCTTCAAGTCTACCCAACTACTGGCCTATGCTGACGATATCGACTTCATGGGAAGAATCACCCGAGACGTACAAACTGCCTTCATCCAGATCGAGCAGGCGGTAATCGGCGCGAGATCTTGGGGTGCACATCAATGAAGGCAAGACAAAATATATGGTGGCAACGTCAGCACCGAAAACCAACCAATCAACAACATCAAACCGCACTGGTCAAACGGGAAGAATAAAGATAGGAGACTACAACTATGAGACCGTTGATAATTTCTCCTATCTAGGGTCGAAAATCACAACCGATAACAGCCACGATGACGAAATTCGCGCATGGTTGTTGGCAGCCAACAGAGCCTATTTCAGCTTACAAAAACTGTTCCGCTCGAAACGTCTCGCCATAGGGTCAAAGCTCTTACTGTACAAGACAATGATCTTCCCAGTCCGCATGTATTCCTCGGAAACTTGGGTTCTTAGCAAGAAGAATTGCGAACTCTTGGCCGGGTTCGAGAGAAGAATCCTCCGAAGAATTTTTGGCCCTCTACATGAGGATGGACGATTCCGTAGCCTACATAACGACGAAATCTATGAACGATACCATGACCGTCCGGTTGTGGATAAAATCCGGCTCAATAGGTTACGGTGGGCGGGTCACTTAATCCGTATGAATGAGGATGATCCAGCCCGGAAAGTCTATAAGGGCAATATCTATGGCAGAAAAAGAAGACGAGGCAGACCCTGCCTAAGATGGAGCGATGGTGTAGGTCAGGACGCCAGAGAGTCTTTTAGGGATATCGAATTGGTGGACCTCGGCGCAAAACCGGGATGTCTGGAGTTCCTTATTAAGGCAGGTCTAGACCGGATACCGGTTGTTACGCCGTTGATGATGATATTTTATATAGAATAAGATGTGTGATTTCAATTTTCGAAAGAAGTCATAAAGTAACCACTTTCATTCTTGCCGCTTTCGACAATATTTTGGGCGGAAAAGAAGTGGTCACTCATTTAAAATACGATTTTTTTACTGAAAACTAAAACGAATTACAAGTTTAATAATTTGTTCCATATCGTTTCGCAGTAATAACTGCGAGACAATGCTGCAGTTTTACTCATTGGTGGTGCACAGTCCAAGAGGTTGTGCAATGAAAGCTTGAGATTATTCTTTTGCATAATAATCCAATCGCCGCCCAATTTGTCGCGAGAATAAGGTAGCATAAATCCCGATAATAAATTACAGCTCTTGGCTGCAGTCATTACACTCACAACCTTGAACATTGTGCTAAATGTATCACGAATAAAACAACGCCATACCACTATAGATTCGACTCCATGTTTGACCGCGGGCACATGATAGTTGACGTCCCAAAGTTTTCCAAAAGAGAGCACTTTGAATTCCTTTTGTTGAAAAGAGCATACACTTTGATAAGCCGAACCATAACATACGGCGGTCCCGCCTTTGACACGCCATTCATCGCTCTTTCGCGAATAATAATCTTGCGTAACGGTTTTATCGCAGATAATGGCGTTTGAATGAGTCGAAAGCAATCGCTTCTGCATGCCTAGACATATAATAACATAATGTTACATAAATAAGGCGTAAACAAGTCGGGAAACCGGAAGCTGGGTGCTTCAGGTATGAAAGGTTTTGTTTGCTTCTTGTGTGAGTATATTTGAGTGTAGAACTATCGCATTTGTACGTAGCCCGTTAAGAATATGCATTTAGCATGTCATGAGCTACTGTAACTTTGTTAATAACAGCATGATTTTGATCAAACTTGGAGATAATATTTTATACTACTACCAACATTTATAACTCTGAGATAAACTTAAGAGGGGTTTTACTCAATTTTCCCAAAAATACGGTAATATACTATTATTAACTTAATTTGAACAGATGTCGATATGGAGAGTATTTTTTCACTCCCCTTTTACATGTATGGGGACTCCCCCTAAGTCTCAGCGTAGGAGGATATCACTCACTGCATGTCTGGGGGTCCACAGGTCCCATCTTCTCACCAAATTTCGTGTCAATCGGTATAGCCGTTTCTAAGAAAAGTGTCTGTGACAGACAGACAGAGAGACAGACGGACAGACAGACAGACATTGAATCGATTTTAATAAGGTTTTGTTTTACAAACAAAATCTTAAAAAATGAGTTTCATTGTCCACCGCCAAATACTTCTAGACGTACCTGTCGTCACTCTTAGCTTCCACTTCCACGAGTTGCCGGTCTAATCTGCGACATGAGGACATGGTTTTAAATGGTTTTTTTCACACAATACAGATAAGTAAAAGGTCCTGGGTCTCCCCGGATGTTCGGTACCCATTTTTCCTGCAACGAGATTCGTATTACGAAATCGGACTGCAAGATGATGAATTGCTTTGCGACTACTTTCTGACTGAGGCCTTTTTGTACCACTTTAACGATGAAGAGCTTCAGCTTTACGGGCAATTGTTTTCTAACAACACAATAAATTAACAGTAAACTGAAATAATTACTTTCAGCACGTTTTTTCCCATAAATCAGCCATAAATTAGAAAAATTACTTTGAGCACGTTTTTTCGCCCAAAGAATTTACGAAAATGGCAACCATGCAACTGGATAAATTTTAACAAAAATTGAAATTACTCAACAGATTCTATTCTTCGTTTGGGTAGTTTTTGAGAACGAGATCTTGAAATATTAGACCCTTTGTGGATCCCTCACCTTTCCCTTTTGCAACCTCTGACAAAACTAATATCTGTTTCGAAAGGTACTAATCGAGGCGTTTCATTTGATACCTTCTAACCGATTCTGCAGTTTTTCCTTTAATGGTTGCATATTCTGAGTCGACTCCCTTTTCTCTGATGCATCACAATGATCCATACTGTGTTCTCTACAATTTTTATTCTACATCAATGACCTTCCTCTCTCCTTCTTTGCTCTTATTTTCTTTACGTCGATGATCTTAAACCTTTTCCCACTGTATCGTCCCCAATAGACTGTATCTCTCCACAATCGAAGTTAGACACCCTAACTCACTGTGGACTATTAATTGTTGGCACCAAATGTCAGCAAATGCCACTCAATGCTTAATTTTTTATTATTTCTGACCCCGTTCAAACCTTTTTCTAATTTTAGATATTAAGTACCGTTTCCATTCCCATAATTCTAAAATGTTAGGTTTCATATTGTGTTCCTATTCTGAATTTGAATCTGTCTAAAAACGCTTAAAATTTGAATTTGCCTTGATCTTCAAAAAGTTCAACGCAAGTTTAACTGATCTCTCTTCTCGAAGGACTTTTCCCATGCCGACTATCCTACTCGTCTCCACTCTCTAAATACGTCATGATCTTCTGCCTCATCTATCCACGTCACCTACCGCATCACTTCCTGCAGTACACGTGACGCAAGCATATTGGGACTGTCTTTCGCAAAGTTTGAACTTTGTATTCACTCTTTGATTTCCACACTATGTCCCTGTTATAGCACCCTACAGTTTAGTTCCTTAAATTAAGGATAGAAAGGTCTAGGTGGTCAAAGGGTAGTATAGGTCCCAGGGCGAAACGTGGATTGGTACCCAGTATGCAGCATAAAACTTGGGAAATGCCTGCTGAACCAACACCAACAGCTCTACTACTAAACCCTATCTCCACCTCCACGTGGTGATCGCTGAGAATTCTTTCTTAATGAAAAACTGCAGACGGAGAAAGATGAAGGTGAGTCTTCCGCCTAAAACGGAACAAAATGTACCAACTGGTCCTTCAGGTTGGGGTTGGGTAGTGCTGACAACCCTACACAGAAAACTAAAGTTACGTAGCCACGGAAGGAGCTTCGATTAGGATGAATTTCAAAATGACGAACCTGACAACGACAAAGGAATAACGATATGCGCATTTTCTCATGGAACTTGCGCTCCCTGTAAAGACCGAAAACTCAGCAGGTAGCCGCTACCCTGTCGCAATATAAGGCTGATGTAACGGTGTTACAAAAGATTTCTTAGTCAGCCGAAAAAATGAAACCAGCTGTTATCGACTTTGAAAATAAAGGCTATGCGCTCTGCATTTGCGAGGCAAATTTAAAAATATAAGCCTCATACACGCCCCTACAGAGGAGACTACAGAGTCGGAGGAGAATACCTTCTACGAGACAGTTGAGCGGACCCTTGAAGCCAGTCCAAAGTATGATATCAAAGTCATACTTGGAGATTTTAACGGTCAAGTGGGAAGCCCGGATTCAGGCGATACATCGGCTCGCAGAATTTACATAGATATATCAATGATAACGGACTACGGAATTCTCAGTTAGCAGTATTCTACGAAATGGTTGTTGGAAGTACCTGGTTTGCGCGGAAAGTGGTCCACAAACATACCTGGGCCTCTCCAGACGGGACCATGCTCGGGGACGAAATAGATGCCGCAAGAACCGCAGCTATCAGATGTCCTGGAGATAAAGCGTCAACAAGTGATCTTCACAATCACCTGAAGAACGTTATCATAAATACAGCCACAAACATACTTGGCCTCAGCCGGAAGAAAAGTCGAATGCAAGTAAGCAACGGAACGGAAGAATGCTACATACCGAGTAATGTTGCATTCTCAAAGAACGCGGACACGCGCAGAGACTTATCAGGGACTCCATTGAGCGGAGAAGCAACCTCGCAGACGGAAAAAGGAAGCCTCGGAGAACCAACAAATCTGTGAACTAGAAAAGTACAGGGAGCAACTGCACTTTGACGTGGAAGTTTTACCAACACTTCAGCAGGATGAAGCATTATACACCTCGATGCTCATCCTGCAGAGACAAAGAGGGAAATCTGATTTCCGACAGAATGGGCATATTGGAGCGGTGGGTTGAGTATTTTGATGAACTACTGAACAACTAGAACATCGGCGAGTTGGAGGTCCCGCCAGCTGAACAGAACGGACAAATGCTGTCACAACCAAGCACAGAAGAAACAGTCTGTGCAATCCACCGGCTTAAAAACTATTAGCCATCAGGGGCCGATGGAATTACAGCCAAATTGGTTAAATATGGAGGCGACCAAGTGGTTCATCAACTGATGCTAAAGTGTGGGACAGCGACAGGTCTAACTCTAGGATCAGTATATTTTACATTGATACGTCACTGAAAGCCAAGGATCTTCTGAAAAAATCTTCCTATAGTTGGGCCGTATGCGCCAAGGATCATTTACTCTCTCTAACTATTAAAAGGGTACTGTTAAGCCTATTTCGAAGCATTTTCTAATTTCTAATGATTTCGCCAGAGGAAACATTTTTACTAGATCTTTTGCAACAATTAGTTAGTCTTCGCTTGTTGTGTTATATTGACAATGTCTTAGATCGCAGTAAATTTGTCCAAAAGAGACTACTATAACTTTGTTAAGAATGGCGCAATTTCCACCAAACTTGATAGTATCTATATTACTGCAAAATTTCATGAGTCTAGGGTGAACTTAAGGGGGCTTTCCAGTTAATTTCTAAAAAATTTATTAATATACTGTTATTTCCTTTATTTAACGAAGTATTGGTATGGAAGGTATTTTGAGGCCTAGGCAGCGTATAGCGACAGTTTCGTGATTTTTTCCAAATTCTCGGATTGTGTAGTTCCTACGAATGAGGTTGCGAAAAACATGATAACCTTCTAGTCCCCGCACTCTCCCCTTTGAATCAAATGTAAAAATTGATACCAGATTTAGAAAGTGCTAATAAAGACCTTTCATGTCATACCCAACATGACTAAATTCGGTGAAAAAAATGTACACCCCCTTTTGCATGTATGAACACACCGCTTAAATTCAACGTAGAACGATTTTGCTCATTGCACGCGAAGGGATTCATAGTTCTCACCTTTTCACCAAATTTCATATTAATATGAGTAACCGTTTCAGAGGATATAGATGGCAAACAAACAGACAGGCAGACGGACGGAATAACAGACAGACAGTAAATTGATTTTAACAAGTTTTTGTTTTGCACAAAGCCTTAAAAAGGGTATTGGTTTTGTAAAGCTCAAATATTTTTGTTAGGTATAATATATATGTATAGTCAACATAACACTACTTACAGACATATTTCCTCTTTTTTGATTTCATACCAGTCAGAAGACAGCCACAGAATGAGTTCTGGGCTCGTGAGTTTCCAAAAAAGTATATTTCGATCTTTTTCTTCCTTCACAACTCAACTCAATTTTTGTTTGCTTACATAACCTGACCATAAGTTAAATGTTTAGTCACTAGTTAACTGCCCAGATATGATTCAATTGTGTATTTATTTTGCTTGCAAGCTTATTCCCTAAACCGAATGTAACATAATACCTAGTTACATTGCAACAAAGGAACCGTGGAAATTCTTTAATAAGTGAATATACATATGTATGTAGTTTTCTTTTCATTTTGCCGTCATCTTACTAATGTGATACAATGTCATTCTTTTCAGTGCACTGAACCTCCAGCAGAATCGTATGATGAAAAACTGCAAAATATGAAGAGAAAATACACGACGCAAAGTGCTGCAATGCATTTTAAGTCATCCAAGCGACGCATACTAAGGGCTTCCGGTTCGTGATAAATTTTATGAAAAACGTTACAATTCTTATATTTCGTGTTCACTTTGAGACAGGATTTATTGTGAGGTTTTAATGGCGCTCGACCCGCACGAGCCACAAGTTTGTGCCACGTAACATTCTCCATCTAAATTGGTGTGACGAATAGAAAAATTCCAGGAGGACGACCATAGACAATGGAATGCTTTCCTCCGAAATATATATTTTTAGATATTTTGTCGTTGGGGCTGATGTGAAAGGGTCTGAAGAATATGTGACAAGTGTGAACAATTTCTAGTACGGATAGTGTGATGACATATCTAAAGCTTTTCGATGCTGTATGGAGAGCTTCCCGTGGATATTTCCAAATAACTGAAAATAATGAGAGCAATGTGAAAAATTAAAGAGGCCAAATGATTTTATTCATAAGGAAAACGAAATGACGGACTTTGTGCGTACTATGTATTAGGTTGTTGCATATGAAATGGCCGATTTGGCAATCAACTGAAGTTAGTTGCGATTTTGCTGTATCAAACCACCAACAGTTGGCCCTGTTGGTGTCGGATAATAAAGTATAGGTACTTCTACTTTTAATCAAGGACAGTGAATAAAAAGGAAAAAAGGATGGAAAAGAGCTAAGAACGCATACTTTTTCTGTATGACTTCAAACTTGGTCATAAAGTAGCGGAGGCAACCAGGAAAATTAACAGCGCATTTGGAGCTGATTGGGTAAGCGAACGAACCACACGGTGGTGGTTCGAAAAATTCCGGTCAGTTGCCGTAAACCTTCAAGCCGCGTTTGCTAGTTGAATCTGACACACGTCAGTCTGTAAGAGACATTGCAGAGAAACAGGGCGTATACTATTCGACAGTTTTCCGGCACTCGCAACAACTTGGAAAGGTGAAAAATCGCGGCAAATGGGTTCGGCATGCCCTTAAGGAGCAAAACATGGCGCTTCGAATGGAAATTTGCAGTTTTCTACTCTCCCGCAACAGAAGCGGTCCTTTTTTGCACAGAATAGTGACATGTGATGAAAAGTGGATATTATACGATAATCGTTGCCGATCAGCGCATTAGCTAGATGCTGATGGGCCACCGAAGAATATGCCGAAACTGAGTCTCCATCCGCAGAAGGTAATGGGGACTGTCTGGTGGTCTACAGCTGGAGTTGTCCACTATTCTTTTTTGGCTCCAAAATACCCTCCATACCAATATCCTTTCAAATAAAGTTAATAATAGTACCTTACTATAATTTTTAGTAATTAGCAGGAAAACCCCCTTAAGTTCACCTTTAAGCAGTAATGTAGGCTACAGCATAGAGGATGATCCTGTCAAATTTGGTGAAAATCGCACTAATACTAACAAAGTTATACTAGGTCAAAACGGTCGCTCCTCTGCAAATTCAAGACTATGAATGTCAATATCACTTGAAAGCGGATATTTTCACATAATATATGCACATTTTACGTGCTACATCCTAATGGGACAAATGCACACTCAAGCCTCTTTATAAAAGAAATACACAAAACCTTTCGTACCTCAAGCGACTTGTTGAATTATTCAACGGACTATCGTAATAATTGAATTCGCTAATTGTTGTTGTTATGACTCCTAGTTTTTCATTTGGCTAGAATCCTCAGTACCACTGACTGATTGGTCAGACTGAAAGAAAGGCCACACTAATCTTTTTACAGGATATTGAAAGCGAAAAGCAACAAACGTCTCATGAGTAAAATTTCGCTATTTTCAACCAGCCTTATCTTGGCAAGAATGGCTCGGTCAAGATCGATTTACTTTTAATGAATGGGCATGGTAGTCTCTAAACTATTATAATAACTATCCCAATCTAAATTTCAATCTTAATCATAAGGTAATCTATGTACTGATATTTTTTTTTCTTTTTTAACTATTGCAAGAGCCTAAGTTTTCGTCGAATAAGAATTTTTCAACATTTTGGTTCACTTTTTCCAATTACAAGCCCAAAACCGGAAGCTCATACATATGTATGTACATGGTTGCAGTTTACCTCTTAGTGGTGGCTATGAGTCGAGGTTGGCTGACATCGGGCTCAGCTTCCCTCAGAGATGCTCACACACCTCCTGTATTGTTTTGCACCAAATGCTCTTAGGGCAACCCATCTCGTCGATTATTTTAGGAGAGTGGGTTTCACTGCATGGCGTGGTGAACAATGCAATTGCCGCCAGTTCCGCTTTCCGATCGCATTACCAAGGGGCGTGCGGAGCAAGTTCTTCGTTTGAAGTATTATCAGGCAGATGTTCACGAAGGTTTGGAACTTTCGAGTGACAGGCGTGGTCACTTTCCATTATCTACTCCCATATATATTAGCAATACAGAAAGAAAATTAGCACAGGAAAGTTTCAACTTTATCTTGATCTTGAGATAACTGCACTTGATATTTGTACAATGTTTTGGGTTGCAATAAATTTATACAAAAGAGGCAATTTTGAGCTACTACATTGTCAATAATAGTAAGATTTCCACCAAATCTGTATCATCATGCTTTATAACATAGTCTATATTAATGCTATTTTTATGATGATAGGGTAAGCTTCCAGTCAATTTCTAAAAAATACCGTAATATACTATTATTAACCAATCTCCGCACTCCTTCCTTTCGCATCATATGTTAGAAATATAGCTTGAGAAAGTAATAATCGAGACCTCCCATTTGACACCCCACATGACTATATTCAAAGCCTTAAAAATTGCCCCATTTTGATGTTCAGAACTGTACCGAATCCCGGAATATCCATATTTTTACCTAAAGGTTCATGCAATAGCCATTACTCAAAACTAATAGAAATATTTTAGTTTTCGGTTGACAGTAATGTTAACGGTTCAAACCTCACTGGTGACAGTGGGATTTGTATCGTGATTTGACATCGGATACCAGTTGACCCAACTGTGAATGAGTACCTGGGTCAAACCAGGGTAATAATCTCGGCCGAACGCAATCTGTAATCATGTAGTGTACCGTCACGGTCTTTTTTTGGGAGTAGGATAGGTGAATGCGTTTACGCACATAGTGTTGGGGTCCCGCAACAGTACGCTGTCGGACTACCAATTAAACACCTTCCTGTCATCAGAGAAGAAGAGAGCTTGGAATTGTTTGACACATTACTTCCGCTCTCCCGGTTTGGGACCCTTCAAGTCAGGGAATTTATTTCAACAATGGGTGGGAAAGAAGGGAGTTATTAGTGCAGGAAACCTCTTCCCATTCGATCCCTCCGCCCATCGAGTTTAATCTTCTTCGTAATAAGAAGAGCCCATAATGCGGAATATAATGCGGAACACGACTCCAACTGCCAGCGCTCTTCAGCATCTCTCTGAAAATGTTGTCTGGAGAGAGCTCCCCTGTGTCTGCACAAAGCTGCTGACGAAAGCCGCCCCACCTTTCGTAAGAGAAAAAGATGTGTTCAGCATCGTCCACCACTGCAGAACACACAATCAGGAGATCGTGCCTTCCCAATTCTGTGCAGGTAAAACTGAAAACCTCCGTGCCCGGTTAGAAGTTGGATAAGGAAGTAATCAATCCCACCGTGCATTCGGTTCAGCCACGGGTCTAAATTGTGGTTGAGACGCGCAGTCCATTTGCCCGTTGGCTCATTTTGCCAAGAGAGTTGTCACTCGGTAAATGTGCGTTGACGATCTTCACGGGCAATCACTTCTCTTAAGTTTTTGTCTTTACGGCGGTAGATAGCTTTGCCCTTCTTGGCAAGCAGGGCGATGGGGATCACTCCCGCGATTACCATCACGACCGGTTCTGAGACAGTGTGATAGGCAAACGCCACTCGCAAAGCTCCCCGTCTCTGCACTTGAGCAAGGCGTTTACGATGCACCTCCTTGTCAAGGGCATCAGCCCATACCTCCGTAGATAGTAGATAAAGGCCCCAACATTCGCTATTAGCCGACTTAAGGTCAAGATTCCAGCTGCAGCCCTGTCCGTTGCTGCTTTGATTTGCTCAAAGAAGCTCATCTTCGAGTTGATCGATATGGGCCGCAAGGTCGGGATTCTCTTTCTGATCGAGATTACTTCGGTTTTTTTCCAGCGCAAAGCTGAAACCATGAGCAGTCATCCATCTGCTTACCCGCGTACAGTGCGTCTAGCGATAAGTGCCTCAACGTCCGCTGCCTTACCGACCAGGCACGACTCTTTGGGCATATCGAGTCTCAGCGGACTATAGTCGAAAGCGTTTCAGAGGTCCGGCCCTAGGATGGATCCCTGTGCGACTTCTCCTCTGGCCCTTTAGCGTCTCGTAGAGCATAGAGCGGTCTTTCAGATAATCCCCCAATATCTGCAAGAGATAGCTTGGCAAGTGGAATGAGTTTTCTAATGTGCCTAGCATATCTGTCCATCTTACGGAATTGCATGCATTTCTGACAACAAGCGTTATGAAGAGCACTATCCTTCGAGATCGGTGGCTGTGTGCCTCAGCTCGATGAACCGCATCCACGACCTCCATAACAGCATCCATCACCGTGTTCTGAAGGCAAATTGCCTTGGGGATAAATCCCCGACAACGCGGATCACCTCGGCGAATCTACTCTTAATGAGCTTCTCGAGCACTTTCTCGGCCGTGTCAAGCATACACAGCGGTCGGTATGCAGACGGGAACTCTTGATGTCCTTTCCTCTTGCTAATCAGCGCGAGTCTGGCCACTTTCCAGTGATAAGGAAAAATGCTCTCCTTCAAGCAAGCGTTGAACGCTCAAAGCAGCATGTCTGGCCGTTGGCGGAGCACCAATTTGTAAACTTCCCCCGGGATGCCATCAGCACCTGGCGCCTTCTTGTTTTTCATAGTAAGAGCCGCTTCTTCGAGATGTTTCATTGCTGAAAAGAGGACAATCATCGACGCTTTCTGCGCTATTGTCATCAACCCGTACAGGATGTCTGGGGAACAATGCCCGTACAATGCGGTCCATCTGGTCAGCATTTAGTATGCAGGGCCTCCTCAGAGCCCCGATTTACCGGGTGACAGTCTTGTAGCCAACTCCTCAAGGGGCCTCATTCACCTCGTTGGTCAGGTTCTGCCAACCGCGAGCTTTGCTGCGATTTATCGCGCTGCGGAGTCTCCGTTTTTCTGGTCTATACTGTGCCTTTGTGACGCATGCCTCCCCGTTGGCTTGTAAATATTGTGCGAAACGACTCCCTTCGTAGGTCGGCAATCTCTGCCGTCCGCCAGTGCACAGAAGGCTTGTTGCGACTGGGACCCCTCCGGAGCATGGAAGCCTCACACGCTGTCGTTATCAAGTTCAGCAGTAAATTTACGACGATGTAAGCTGCGACGCTATCACCCCCCGGAGCGCCCTCCAGCGCGGCTCTGCCTGCTCCAAGAGTTTTGACATTCACCCTTGCAACATTCCACGGGCAACGGGAGGATTGGGTTGGTACTTGCCGGCAAGTAGCATGAACCACTTCATACGCGATGTACTGGTGATCACTTACTGAGAAGTCTTTCAGGACTCGCCACCTGTCCACCGATGGTGCAAGAGATTCCGACGCAAAAGTGATGTCAGAAATGCTTCCTTCACAGCCTGGGTGCTGAAACCTTGGCGTGGATACGGTGTTTAAAACTACGAGTCCGGTTCTGGCGGCATTTCCCTCTGGAATCTGGCTGTGGCATGCCCAATTCAAGGGCCCTAGCATGAAATACACCGCCTACCAGGATTCATTTCGGGCACGGAGGCCGAAAAGATGTCCTCCAGAGCATCAAGCCAGCCCCGATAGTCCGGCATCGTCTCATTCCGTGTTAGGTAAACGCTAAAAAACATTATCCCTAAACACCGAATCCAGACAAACCCATTTCCCCGGCCTTCTGCAAGAACACGAAGTCGAACGTCATCCCAACCCCAGATGGCAGTGATGCCGGATAAGTCGAAATATCATGAAGCCGGGTCCCTGCTTTGGAATTGCTCGCTGATTAGCACTAGATCAGCATTTACATCCGCAACGAACTGTGCTCGCAACTGGTGAGCGGTTGCACTGCGGTACATGTTAATTTGTAAAATGCGAATCATGCCATTCGTGTCCTAGCCCTTTCCAGTTCCGCCCTAAAGATTGGGTACCGTTTCAAGCCCGCAGTGTCTGCGACGCTCTCGCTAGACGCGCCACGATCCTTGCAGAGAACGCAACTTTCGCTTTCATTACAAGTCTTGGCTTGGTGACCTACCTGGCCGCATCTCCGGTATGCTGCCCTCTGTCCGGTCCGTTGCAAGTTGCCCACGTGTGTCCATAGTCCAGACACCTATAGCACTTGGTGGGGATTGTTCGCATTCGTACCCTATATATTACCCATCCAATTTTGATTTTCCCGCTGCTAGGGAGTTTTCTCGCATATTGTTCGGGAACTTCCACCAAGGCGAATTTTACAGCATTTACAGAGGGGATACCTATCCGGGCATTGGGTACCTCTGGACATTCACGTTTTATCGCCTCCTTCTGTGAGGCGATGAAGATCCCGGATTTCTATGGAGCACATAGGCTCTAGGCTAGAAACAAGAGCCTTTTCCTGTCTTCGGGCCCAATTCGACGAGGAATCCGCCACCCTTCGTTTTCCATATGGAAGATACCTCTGCGCCGTTGTCTTCGGGTTTCATCCTGTAGCGGATTTCACTACGGACTTCCGCAAATGAGCAGAGCCGGTGATCTATTCCTTCGTTTCCTTGTCTTTTCTGCCACTGCTTTTGGTTTGCAGCCTCCCTGTGTTTGGACAGACGGGTCTCTGGCGGCGTAGTCAGTTGTTTCCTTTGACGCAAGCAGTGTTCTCTCAGTGCTTTCCAATCGTCCTTCGCTGCGCACGTTCGCTTGTAGAAGGAGATGCGATCAAATAGTTTCTCCAGTTCCATTAGTCCTTTTTGGATGTCCTAGCTGACGTTTTTCTGGAGGAAAATAACCGCCCACATACGCTTCGCCACTGCCGCGTATTTCCAGATGAGTCTTTCCCTCTTCGGCCCTAGCTAGTCAGGACCAGCGATTCTGAGGAGCAATGCAGGGTATTGAAGTTGCCGTGCCCGCACCGTCAATTGCGCAACTTGCTGAGGCTTCATCTTTATTTGGGTGTCCCGGTGTCACATCGGGTATGTCAGCGCCCGCTGTTTTTTTCTCTCTCAGCTCTTCCTTCTTCCCTGCTATTTCGTCGTTTTGTTGGTTTAGGTTTATTCTTCATGAAAAATTCACCACCCCATTGCACGCAAGGGAGCGGGCCGCAATATTTAGGAACGGGTGTACCCTCGAGGACACAGCCCCTACCCCAGTTCACTGAATCCTGACCTACGCTTAGCTGATCCCGGAATTCATGGACAAATCAGCGCTCGCTCGGGGCAACGCGGTCTACTAACACCGGTTCAATGCACACTACCCGACCAGGGTCCCGAAGGACCTGCCACTTTGGCAGAGCTAAGCTCACATCACCTCATCGGCTCCGGGGACTCCCAGTGTGTCCCGACGTGTACCGGTCATTGGCGGTTCGCCCTTCACCCTGAGGCTTTCTCAAGGCTAGGGAGTCAGGACTACTTACTCGGGCACCTCGAAAAACTCACACCCCGTATCGCAAGCGACCCGTTGAAGGTCGCTGACCGGTTATGGTCTTAAGTGAAGTGCTCTAACACACTTCGAGGCCCTGATCCAATTGGAATGTGCCAACGATGATTATAATTATTAGAGGAGTCTTTATATCGGGAATCATTTCCATTTATAGTCTCGATATTGGCAGCAAAGAAAACTTCCGCGGGAACCACTAGGACTTTATTTACAGGAAAGACAACAATTCATCAGTCAAGTGAGCGATGCGAACAACTTAACTGTAAGAAATACAACAAGGTCTCCGTTAAATCCTTGGGTGTGTGTCATAAAGTGCTCAGGCAGTACTACTACTGTGCGACTATCTTGAGAGGAATTAATGACATCGTTTAAATCTATGCTCCATTTTCCAAATTAAGTACGAATAGTCGTTGTATTCCTAGAACAGTTACAAATCCTGGGATACTGTATGGTAATAGACTGTAAGATAAAGTTAAAAAGTTTTCGAGACTATTGGCGTTCCCGAAAATAATATAAACAAATCGGAAACCGGAAGCTCGGCGATTCGGGTATAAAAAATTTAACTTGTTGATTAAGTATACTTGAGTGCAGAACTATCCCATTTGTGCATAGCCCGCAATGTATATGTACATTGAACAAGTCAACTGTGATATTGAAATTTACACGGCAAAGGCAACTTTGAGCTACTGTAACTTTATCAGTAATAGTACGATTTTGATCAAACTTGAGGATATCATGCTTCATATAATAGTCTATATTACTGCATCTTTATAACTCTAAGATAAATTTAAGAACGGAAATCCATATAGAATTATTTTTTTGATTTTTCGTTTTTTCCTTTAAAATTTCGTTTGCTATCTGAAGAATGTATTTTCGGTGTTTGGAGCATTATAGGAAGCCTAAAAAGTTCCTATATAGTCCACAAAGTGATACCCTCCAAATCTACCGAAGTAGGCAAACGCGCGCTTGCATTTCATTTCTGGCCCCAACATTCATTTTTTAAATAATTATAGGGGTCACTTGTGACGATTATGTGGCTTGTGTAACAGTCGTTTATTGTTTTCACCGATACAGTGAAAAGAAAGTTTAAGTAAGCATTAAACCCTATAAACTTTACTTTTCACGAATGAAAATTTTAAAACCGTTTTTCCCGCGCAAGTGCAATATAACTCAAAAAGGGGGCGATCTACTTCAAATTTGATACAGATGTTCCTTACCTAATTGGTTTCTGTATGAACCTAATTCAATTCAATTGTTATAGTAAATAATGTTTTTAACATATTGATGTCTCTTTTTCCTTTTTTTGCCTCTAATTTTTATTTTTTTTGTGACAAAGTCAGACAGACAGACAGACATTGAACCGATTTTAATAAGGTTTTGTTTTAGAAATAAAACTTTAAAAAGATCCGGGAGCAAAAGTATGGGATGCCTTGCTACTGATTTACACTATTTAGAAACAGTCAGATGAACGGATTCTCTTGATTTCTGCTTACTTCGCTGTCAACAGAAAGGACACTTGTAGTGGAAGGCTGGAAGTTCATCAATGACCAAACGAGCAGTACGATAGAACCACTCGGTAATGCACCCCCGTCAGTAAGCATTCTGGGAGCATAGGCATACAAATTTTCTAATAGTCCCCAGCAACTAAATCCTGATCTCCTTGGAAAACTAATTGGATAAGTTGCAAACTTGAACTCAGCATTCAAATCATAATCCATGATAGGTGTGTCGAATGCATTACGTTTTAGAATTTGTCAGTATGCCCAAGATGGAGAAAATATATTGATGAAATTCAGAATTAGCAAAGCAAACGACGGCAAGAGTACTCCTCAACATAATTCTCTATCAACGGCGTATGGAGAAAGTTAGAAAAATCTGAAGAACATAAAACTGGCAAAAGCTTCAAACTTTAATTTCATTAAGGGGGTCATCCCGTGTGAAGGCCGTTTTTTTTTACTTTTTTTTAGAAATTTTTTGTGAAGAACTGGAGAAAGGTACAAATACGAATTTTTCACCATAGATTTATTAATACCTTGAACGTGCATAATATTTTTTCCAGTTCGATCACATAGTTCATTATTGAAATACAGAGCAATTTATACACCCATCTCCAAAAAAGGTGGTTTTCTGCTGCCACGCTAGAGGGCGCTGCGATCATCTTAGAGAAAAAAGTAAACGGCATTTTAACGCACAGACTTAACTGCAATCCGCAAACTAGGATTATTAAAAAATATTAAAAAGTAAATTTTTGGTGCCTTGTTAAACTTTTTTTCGAATTTTGGTGTTTCCTAGTTCCTAGTTTGCGGACCGTAGAAATACGTTCTGAATAAGTCCTGAAAATTTCAAAGAATTTGGTTGGATAGATTTTGGGCTATGATGGCAGCCGGTTTTCAACATGTAGTTTCGAGAAAAACGCATTTAAAGAATAGAATGCGATTTTTAGCCATAAAACCTTAACTGACCGTTAATCTGCTATACCTAGTCCATGGACCTTAGGTTTCGCCAAGAAACACATGTACGGCCTAGGCTTCAATTCTTGTCCTTTTAGCGAAGTCATTCGAACGTCATTCGAGCAGCAATATTACAGCGATCGACATAAATCTGACATGTGACCTATCACGTGTTTAAAACTATAACTTCCGAACGACTCCGAATATCAAAAAATCACTTTGCCCATATATTCTACACTATATCTAGATACAATTGATGGCAAAAAAAAAATCGATTCCGCGGATGCGACACACGGGATGACCCCCTTAATATAAACGCTAAAAATGGAAAGGAGGTTTTCATATATATTTTGATTGAATTCTTTCCTGGGTAAACATTCAAATTTGTGCCTAATAAACGCAGCGTAAGATAATTCGCGGGGTGGAAGGTAGACAGAGAGTGATGTGAAAACAGCAGACCATCTGCCTGAGATACAGCATTTAACATAATTCTGGGCTGGTATCTTAACAGAGCCCTCCACCAAAGAACTGTTTCTAGCATGCAAAATTATGTCATTTAAGCGGGTTCAAATGGCATTTAATTGGTTTTATAGATACGAATCCGAATTTTAAAGATTCGTATATCGGTCTATAAAGGATATGTGTACTCCCAAGTGATCGCTCCACTGCAGATAGAACTCTTACCAGGAAGGTAATGCCTCGGACAACGCATTCTATGAGCTAATATCAACATATTCGAATTCGTGTTGGATATATTCAAAGATCGTTAACAATAATTTCTAATGAGGCAAAAAGACATGGAATCAACTGGTTGTTGATTATTTCAGAATTCTGCGCATGACAGAATGGACGAAGATTTACATCGACGTCGCAAGAAAGTCGTTTAAGTGAAGATGTTTCACAAGTTTCCACGGGGAGTAGTTCTTCTCTCTTGATTTACGAACGAAGTATGTGAAACGGTTTCATAGTTTGTGCCTTCGAATCGAATTCACGGTAACCACTAGAAAGGACTAATTGCGTTCATTGAGAATGTTAAGTGGAAAAGCTACAAGCGACCCGCTTGATTAGAGGCGAGAATACAAGTAATCCCAAAAGGTGAGATAGTTAGGAGTGTATTTTAGCTCGAAATTATCATTGAAACATCATTTTCCAGGACAATATCAAACGACATGCAGGTTGTACTGATCTTGCAAAATTACGGTAGACATAAATCAATGGATTTATTGGATCCACACATTCCCAATAAAACCCATGATGGTAACCGAACCGACAAGCTACTATCAGAAATACAAAGGCTCTGTTGCCTGAACATAACTGAAGCGATGAGAACAACGTCCTACGCAGGACTTGAAGCTAGCCTAAATCTACCTATCATTCACTTCCAAGTGACACCACGCAAATATGTGGAGGGAATATCACTGACGCTTGGAAAATCGACCTCTTGCGCAGCTATGCATCCATTGGGAAGCGCTTTGGTATACATCAAGTTACTTGGATGAATGCGGGTTTTCAGATTGTCTATGGGAAGGTCATAAGGTTCATGCAATCGAGGCAGGTAATTTGAAAATCTGGAAGAAGGCAAAAACATTGTGAAGGAAACTGAAGCAATTAGAGGGGTGTTCTCTCATGAATGGAAATATGAAAACCATGGTAGATCTTCTTTCAGGACACTGGTCTTTAAACTACCACTTGCAGTCGTAGGTTCAGGTATTTATAGCTATTCGGCTTCCTCAGATTTGAAAAATCTGTTTGCTTTCTGCTTTGGGAAACTTTCTTAGATTCGGAGAAGACTGGGACGTACAACAGGATAGAACAATGGACCCTATATCGTCCATGTGCTTGAAACAACCATTTCTATAATCTAATTTTTATTAGAAATTAGCTTTGACGTGAAGTTAATAATAATTTGGTCGAACTATGGTATGGTGATACCTTAACAACCTTGTGGAAGTAATACGTGTATCCAAAGAAAACACTATTTACAATTTGATCTGATTTGATTTAGGGTAACAATGGCTAAATTTTTTCCCAAGGGCACTAAACCAAATTAGTAGTCCAATTGATAAAATCTCACAAAAAGATTTCGCATTAACAAGAAAATTACAAATTGTACTTACCGGTAAATGTGTTTCTAGCCAATTATTTAGAATTCCTGCTGTCACAGGATCGGGCGATGGAGTGTGTGTTCCTGCCTGCTGTATTGCCAGGGCGAGTGATTGTGCTGTTGCGAGAACATTTGATATGGATACCGAAGAAACGTCTTGACTTGATGTAAGTCGATTGTTAGCACCTGAAAAAGGGAAAAGGTTACGATTATATAAACTGTCCTATAAGTGAAATTTGAAATGAAAACATTACCGGACTTCTTATACTCAAAATCATTCACGCTAGTTGCGGTTAACTCACTATTCTCGCGTGATGTTGAATTATTACACGATCTAAACAACCACCATCGAGTCATACAGATTACTGTTAAATTGGCGAACCTTGAAACAGGTTCGGCCGCAAACCACTTAAATTATGATTTAATATTCACTGCAATATGAAGTATAGTTTCCTTTTGCAAGTTCACTAAGCCATGTCATATTTCAAGTGTAGAATTTCAATTAGAGCAAGAAATTACCTAGTTCAAGCGAATTTTATAAAAGAGTGAAAGTCTGCTCTCATACTACTAAGAAGAAAGAAGAACACAAGCTTTACTTTACTCATGTTTTCAAAGGATTTTAAAAGCGAGGTCTAGCCCATTATAGGTATTCGACAAGTGGAATTTTAAAAATTAAGTTAGAAACTGCATGCATTGCTCCAAAATTCTAAAAAACAAGCATGGTCAAACCTATTCAACGACGAATACTCATTAGCTCTCCCAAAGGCTCTAAGTCGACTTAATCTATAAATTCTACTTTAATCCTCCCAGTTGAGTGAAAAATTCCAACTATTGCTAATACTAATACCAGAGCAAACTGTAAATAATACTCGCAATAAGCTCCTTAAAGAGTATTTATGAATGTTTTTTGGTGCTTTGAACTTCTCCGGTTCCCGAGTAAAATGCAAGAGCTTGCGTGCCTTTCCCATTTCCTCCAATCAAGTGCATAACACATTTATCACGAAATAGAAAGTGACAAAATCCATGAACCGAAAAAGCAAGCAAATTCTCCATTTTAAATTGAACAAAATGTCGGTGCATTGCCCGCTCAAACCGAAATCCCTTGCCATTGAGTTTCTGTTTCACAGGACAAGTAAAAATTGCTGCAGAAGTAATGAAGTAAAAGGAAAATTTATGCAAGTAAAGCAAAAGCTGGATGAAAAACGAGACTGGAAGAGACGTGTAGTTACCGCAGGCCAAGGCAAAAAGGGAAATGTTACGTAAAGTGGTAATGACGTCCAAAAGAGCAGCGACATCATCAAAAAGGACTAAGTAGCGAATGCTGTAAAGTTGAACTCGAAAGGATTTTATAATTGAAGGAATGAACGATGAAAAGGCATTGAGATGTGTGCATCTCGAATTGCAATAATTAGAATTATGTTTTCCAAAATTCAACATGTGCGTTAATGAGCTTCTTCTTAATGATACTAAGTGATATCTGCAGCAATTCCTGTTCACTGCTATGTAGTACAACGCAGAGCATAGGCAGTAGTTTTTTCTTGTTTTAGAGGGAAATCTTTAGATTTCATTATCTTTGCCATTTATGTGGTGTAAGTGGAACGGTATGAAAATGTATACAAGTAAACTTTACTCATTTCAATATTGAGATTAACGTCTTTGCTCAATCAACATATTAGTAAAGATCACCTGGCGATTTTTCAAATTTAATCTACCAATTAGAACACTTAAATAATAATAGACGGCACAACAATCCAATTTAAATCTAGTTCTTGAAACATCTTGGAACACTTCACTTTAAGATCGAAACGGCACACTCGGGGGCAATGAGGTTAGCAATGCACTCGCTCGAGAACATTACCCTGATTTGACCCAAGTACTCACTCACAACTGAGTCGACCAGTGTCTGACATCCAATTCCTCTGCTACCAGTCAGAAGCTGCACACATGTCGTCGTAGAGAAGGATGTTCTTCCGATTAGCGGGTCAAACCAATAACAGTGGCATTTTGTGTAACGGGACTTTGTAACCCCAGATATCTAGAAATGTAGATTCTTTGTTTTTTGCATGTAACTTCATAACGATAAAGTCCTGTGAGCTCAAATTCAGCATGTATATGAACCTTAAAAATACCTATCGTTTGACACCACACTCGGTTCAATATAGTATTACATCAGGACATAAAAGACATTTTCCTGATTTTTTACATTTACCCTTAGAGTTGATTAATGCTTACTGCCACATCCTTAAAAGTTTGTCAGTTCATTGCACTAAGGCACCCCTGTAGGCTCATAAATTTTTATTGTGCTATGTACTTGTTTAAGGATTTGGTGCCCGTGAGAAATTACCCAAAAGAAAAACATTCTCTCTCATACCCTGTAAAAGGAGAATCACAAGTTTTCATGAATTTTCAATAAAAGATGCTGTGCTGTTATATTGAAGCAGCACATGGAAAGTGACCACCTCTGTTATTCCAAATCTCCAATCCTTCGTTAATATATATATTAGCACGTCATTGGTATAAACAGGCCTGAAAAAAAGCTCGAATCATGTCCTAAGTCGGCATAAGGACCTGTTGCCGGTAGATGCGTTGATTAGAGGACAAAAGTGGAAGTGCATAGGTCATACTTTTAGAAAGAACTAGGAATGAATTACTGGCTATGTCGTGCAATGAACCCCACTTTTTTGGAATGGGACGCCCTAGAATCACATGGTGCAAAACAGTAGAGAAAGAGTGGGTAAGGCATTCCATTGAACCGGAAACGATGGCGTGTTTTGTGTTTAAGATATAATTTATTGAGTCGCATTGCTCTCAATTTTTTGTAATTGGTATTTTATGAAAATATATCCTTTCTTCCTGCATAAAATGGAACGACGTAAACATTTCATTGAAATTGAAAAAGCTGAGATATTTGTTTTGTAGACGTTCTAAATGGTGGATAATGGAAAAAATTCTACGTAGTGATGATGATCATAGCTAACTGGTAAAAAGTTTTCAGGTTAACATAAAAAAGTAAATGCACGGAGAAAACATTGCGTTCTAAACGCAGGGCGAAATTTAACGAAATCAGCGCGAATTCCGACCCTCATGTGCCACCTGAGACTGAAAGCACCTGCTTCAACTGACTAAAACAAACCTTAAAGACTAGAATTTTAATTAGGCACAACTTTTAGAAATACAATTTGCTTTCATCTTAAAAGGGGAGCATATTAGGAGGCTTTCAGGATGGATTTTTTTTATTACAAAAATCGTTAACTTAGTTTTATCCCAATATACACCAGAAAAATTTCAAAGTGAAATGCCCTTTCCTTTCGATTTTGAAATGCTATATAAACAGCGCATTTATAATCACTTGGTATCATTTTACTCTAGGAGGAATTGTTACACAAAAACTAAAGAGCCCATCATTATGAAATCTGGAGGTGAGATTTCTTATAAAATTACCAAGAATATGAACCAGCTTTTGGGATGATATCAAACTTTTAAATGCACATTTTTGCATAATTAATGGAAAAATGCTAAAAATTGAATTACTTTTTTAACAGCTGTAAAATTTTTAATTTTGATTATTTTCTCCTGCATTGAGATTCAAATTCGTAGGAAAAATTAAAACCTTTTTGGTTTCAGATAAAAATTGGGAGTCATTACACGTCCTGCAGTTAGAGAAGTCCACTTACGACCTTTATTTGTTGTTATTATTGGTTTCAATTATTCCAAAAAATACTCAACAGTTGTTCGAAATATGACTAATATGGTGTCCAAATTGATTGAATTCCAATTAATTCTCCCACTAAGAAAAAGTACCTGAAAATGGGCCTTCTAATGTTTTCCTTCCTTAAGGAGACTTTTCGCAGTCAGCATTTTTGTTGCTTTTTTTAGTTACTAATTCGATAGAATATAGTCTCAAGAATTCAAGCCAAAACTCCCAACAGTTTTTTTTTATTGTTTATGAAGGCAAGTCATAAAATTTAATACAAATCATTAACTAACAAAAAGACACAAAACCGCAAAATTTTTCAGATGAATTGTATTTGTGACAGAACATTTTTTCGGATACTTTTTGCGATTGCTCGGCCATTTATTGTTCGATTTGCTTGATTTGCTTGTTTTATTCTCTAGACTTGTCTTTAAATAACTGCAACTAAATAAGATTTTACATTCCCAATGGTTCATCTCGGAAACATATTTTTCAAAAGTTCTCACATCATTATAGTCCGAGCTAGGATTCCCGCGATTCGTTGATATTAAGTTAAGTCCCTTTTCTGATGTTTTAGGTAGAAAAAATGAGGGCATATTAAAGTTCAATTTTTTTAAAAGCCGCCAAAACTGTATTTTTCAACTGATCTCGTTAGTTCTACTTCGGGCCATAATTACATGTGTCCTAGACAAAACTGCATTTGCAATTTTCTCTTCGAGGTCAAGGTTTGGTCAAAAATATAGGAGAAGTTGGATCAAGTCTCAAGACAAGTCGGAAGTTCGATGCTTCAGGTATAAAGGTTCCATCTTATGTGCACGTTTGCCCACTAGTGCACAGCTAAAAATCCAAAATATTCCACAATATGTCTTCAAACCCCAACTCCGCCGTTAATATGAGTTTACTTTATATGATCTGAGAGAGATCAGAGGGATCTGAGCCGAACTATCAGAAACAACAAAAACCTATGAGAAGCAGTCCAGAGTATGCAAAACCACCTCAGAACCTCTGAAAAACTTGTAGAAATCTGAAAAGACCTAGGTAAAGATGACTGCGCCCGAAGTGATTTGTTCAGCAGCACCTGAAAAAATTCTGATGCTGCACTGGCGACTCATTTAGAAAATGTCTCTATTCCCAACCCAGTGAAAAGCAAATTCAACTTCCGCAATGTTCACCATTATTTGCCAAAACGAACCTTCGGTTCAGAGTTAGAAATGTAGCTCGCATCATCAGAGAACTCGATACTAAAAAACATGTGACCACGACAAAATTACAGGCAAAATGATCAATCCCTCTGCATGCTATCAAGTATCTGATTGAGATTTTCAACGCGATAACACGAATTGGTCCCGAATATGTAGAGAATTTCTTTTGTAATTACGGTCGCAAAACCGGGAAAAGATCAGACACAAATAGCATCATACCGCTCGATAAGCCAACTTCTTATCTTATCAAAAGTGTTTGAAAAACTTTTAGCATCAATGATTCTGTCGTTCCTAATAAGTTGAAATATAATCCCCGACCAACAATTCGGCTTTCGAGAAACAACAGAACAGATTCGCCGTCAAACCGCACTGGTCAAACAGGAAGAATAAGGATAGGAGAATACAACTTTGAGACCGTTGACAATTTCTCCTATCTAGGGTCGAAAAACACAACCGATAACAGCTACGATGATGAAATCCGCGCACGGTTGTTGTCAGCCAACAGAGCCTATTTCAGCTTACAAAAACTGTTCCGCTGGAAACGTCTCACCATAGGGTCAAAGCTCTTACTGTACAAGACTATGATCTTGCCAGTCCTCATGTATTCCTCGGAAACTTGGGTTCTTAGCAAGAAAAATTGCGAACTCTTGGCCGCGTTCGAGAGAAGAATTCTCCGAAAAGTGTATGGCCCCCTACATGAGGATGGACGATTCCCGAGCCTACACAACGACGAAATTTATGAGCGATACCATGACCGTCCGGTTGTGGATAAAATCCGGCTCAACAGGTTACGGTGGACGGGTCACTTAATCCGTATGGATGAGGATGATCCCACCTGGAAAGTCTATAAGGGCAATATCTATGGAAGAAAAAGAAGACAAGGCAGACCCTGCCTAAGATGGAGCGATGGCGTAGGCCAGGACGCCAGACAGCTTTTAGGGATATCGAATTGGTGGACCTCGGCGCAAAACCGGGATGTCTGGAGTTCCTTATTAAGGCAGGCCTAGACCGGATACTGATTGTTGCGCCGTTGATGATGATGATGATATGGCTAAAAATCCAAAAAATACTTCATATTTTTTTCAAACTGGAAGAAATGCATACATATTACAGACGTAGATATTATGCTCATCCTAAACAAATAAACATTCTATATGCATGTATATAAATTGATCGTATACTCATTTACGATTTACTTCGTGCATAATAGTATACATATGTAAAGTACGTATATTGAATACCGCTGGTCCAATGTACAAATATGTCTATCTGAATTAAGCACTACCCCAAAGCTTCATTTAGACGTACATATAAATGCATAGATATATCTGTCTGGAGTAATTGATATTGATATATAAATCATTAAGAAACTGAAATGTTTCCCTGCAACCTCCCATTCACGTGAGCTCACTTTGTTGTGATATTGCCGAATTGATATGTTATGTTGACGTCATTCACGTTTTAGAATGCGCAAAATTCACACAAAATGTAAAAGTTTCACCTTCTATAACTTTGTTAATAATAGTTGGATACCTTATATACCTTATGTTATCTCTTATGCTTGCGCCAAAATTTTGTAGTTCTAGCATGAACTTGAGAGAAGTTTCCGGCTAAATTTCTAAAATATGCCAATAGACTGTTATTAACTTTATTTGGGCAGATATCGGAATACGATGCATTTTGAGGCCTAGGGTCATATTTTGAGAACTCACTTTTCATTTGATGTCAAATATAGGACCAGTTTCGAAAAGCACTAATTGAGCCCTTTCATTTGATGCCCCACATGGCCACAGTCTGTGAAAAAAAATTTACACCCTCCATTCACATGTATGGAGAGCCCCTTTAACTTAACACAAAGTGGCGGCACTTGCTATATGTAAAGGGAACAATAAACCACACGCTCTCACCAATTTACGTAACAATCGGTTCAGCCGCAGGATTTCCGTTGGTGGATGTGATGCTACCCGTCGCAACTGGAGAACATCGGTACCAAAGATATGATGCCTGATGCGTCCAAAGGTGGGGCATTCACATAGGAAATGCTCAGTGGATTCCGCTTCCTCATTACAGGAGGGACACGTATCATCTTGACTAATTCCTATTCTGAACATATGCCCAGCCCCTGTCAGAATACCCACAATACACCTGCAAGTCCTCCTGCTTTTCGACAGGATAAACTTTGCGGTATGCATGTTCGGTTCTGGCAGGAAAAGTTTGGTGTGTCGAGCAGCATTTAGGCTCTGCCACCTGTCATTATGGGAAGCTTATTCCCAGTTTTTGAAAACAAACTTAGCCAATGCTACTGATACTCCAATTGCTGGTTCCGGTCCCGGCATAGCGGCGGTTGACCCCTTTTTCGCTAAAGCATCCGAGATTTCATTTCCTTCTACGGCACAGTGATCAGGTACCCAGAGTGGTTCCACCACATTGAATCTAGAGATAGAGTTCAAACGATTCCTGCATTCCTGAACGATTTTCGAGGTGATCAAAGGACTACTCAATGCCCTCAATGTTTCGGTTGGGTAGTTTCTGTGAATGGATCCGTGAAAGAAATGATCATTTTCGATCGCCGCACTCCCCACCTTTCCAACAAATATCAAAACTAAGACCGGATTCGGAAAGCACTAACCGAGACCTTTCATTCGATACCCCACATGACTATATTCGGTGAAGAAAAAATTTACACTCCCCTCTTGCATGTATCCACGTAAATTCGACGTAGAAATGTGTAACTTATTGTATGCGTGAGCGTTCACAGTGCCCACCTTTCCACCAAATTTGGTGTTAATCGCTATAGCCGTTTTCGAGAAAAATGCTCGTGACAGACAGACAGATGGACAGACGGTAAACCGATTTTAATATTTTGTTTTACACCAAACCCTCAAAACACAGATTGTAAGATTCCTTAAACTCATATTGCCTCCTATGTAAAAATGTCTACTTTAGTTATGGTAGACAGAGCCATATGTATTTCGAAGTATAACTATAACTGACGCTCCTTTTGAGCCCAAACAACCACAAAGCCTGAAGATTTTGATTGCCAAGAACAAAAATACAAAGCTTATGCAACCACAAAATATGGACTAAGCTAACAAAATAGCAAAGTTCTGGGTCAGGCAGATACATAGGGCGATTTCATAGTATCATATAATAGTATGCCTCGTTGACCCATTGAATCCTGGAAAATGCAATAAAAAAATTTCCCTCTCTTCAACATTATTATTGAATATTGCCGCTTCAACTCCCTTCAAAACTCATTACATACCGCCAATCATAAAGTAATATTTCAATATCCTAGCACCAGACCCTCAGTGCCGAGCGTCCATTCTATCTGGAATAGCTTTGCAAAAAAGTAGAGAAAATAATCAAATGTAATCGATTTCACGGTAGATAGGATTTATATTATTCACATGAAAGCTTTTTGAAGAAAGTCAAGTACAATATACACCATACAAAACATAACACAATGCCTGTCTATGCGTACAAAGCAAAACAATCACATGACAGAACGGAACAGCGAAAAGGACAATACCCTTCTGTAAACACTGCATGCACCATGAGATGGCAAGATAAACATGAGTATCCATCCATCCGGGCAGCCGGAGTAACTATATCAAATGAGGTTACACACAATGTAAAGTGTATACATGTTTGCATTGAAGTTATGAGAATGGAGCTGGCAGAAATAATGAAAAAAGCAGAAAATCCAAAGGGTGGAGCGGGCACGGTATTTTTCTACAGATTATGAAATTCAGAAAAATCCCAAACTTTGCTCATCAGGAAATTCTCTGCGGAAAATGGCAGAGATAATAAAACCAGAAAATATGATTAAAAAAAATCCACGAATTACTCTCAGAATTGTCTTCTATAAAACCTTTTCAGGCATAAGTAAATCTAAATATTTAATATATTGTTGTCATTCAAAGAGCCATGAGACAGAGAGAGCACCCACTCACAATAAATGAGCTTCGTCCTTTGGTGTAGGGAAAATAAGGCATTTCACCTAACCGACTAACTATGTTCGCAAGAAGGATAAACGCCTTCCAATACCCACTTATCGGGTTGCAGTTATTCACAGAAGAGTTCGCATTTAATCTTATTTCTGAGAATCCTTATGTTCACGATACTGGTTCAAAATTGAAAAAAAATGATGTTGTTGATGCTGCCATCTTGCACATTTCTGAATGCGGCGACGGGGAACATATCATATATAAGTTTTTCTCCAGTGCCCAATGGAACCAAGTCATACCTTTTCTTTAAAAAAATTGTGCATTTTAATTAAAACTTCCGGGAGATGGAAACTTGGTCCGGTCCGAAATACACAGAATAGGGACTCAGGACTCGCTCTATTGGCACTTTTCTTGATCGTAGGCTTGGTCCGGGTAGAGTTAAGAAGTTCTGAAATCACTGTCTAGCATGTAAAGCCATTGCTGCTTCCGTCACTTCCATATCCATTACCGCGATGCGACATGCATTGGCTTTCGAAACCGACGGAAACTCGGAACCATAAAGGGCGAGGATGAACGACGCTGTTGTTGGTTTTTTTATTTGGCAGGTACGTTGATGATCCCGAGGGTGTGAATCAATGTTTATCCACTTTGCACAGATGCGCGAATCAATTCCACGATGCAGTTCGACATTCGCTTAGAGCACCGGTCCGAAGTATTAAAATCACCCTCGGCTAGCTGTTGTCACTAACAATTACAGCACGTGTTCGCTTTCCAAAGCTCAGCGAAACCTATATTACCATAAAATCTAAGATCTAGAATTAACTTAAGAAGGGTTCGCAGTAAATTTTCAAAATATAGATATCGTATCGTAGATTATTTTGAAACCTAGATGTCAGGTGCATGGACCACCATAATTTTTTTCAGATTTTTCGGTTGGGTGATTTCAGACCTCCGCCCTCCTCTTTGCAAACAAATCTCAAAAGTAATATTTGTTTCAGAAAGTACTACTCGAAGCCTTTCATCTCATACCCCCATGGTTATATTTGATGAAAAAAACTTGTGCATCCATCTTTTATGTGCATGGGAACGTTCGACGTTGTGGGAGTTCACAGTTCCAACCTTTCGACCAAATTTCGTGCCAAAAGATGTAACCGTTTCTGAGAAAAGTGCGTGTGACAGATAGGCAAACGGACAAACAATGAACTGATCTTCATAACGTTGTGTTTTACAGAAAACCCTAATAGTGGATATTGATATATATTTTCGTTTGAGATTTATAGGCTTTGAAACCGTACAGCCGATCATCATCATCAACCGGTATCCCGTCGAGGCCTGCCTTAATAAGGAACTCCAGACATCCCGGTTTTGCGCCGAGGTCCACCAATTCGATATCCCCAAAAGCTGTCTGGCGTCCTGGCCATCGCTCCATTTTAGGCAGCGTCTGCCTCGTCTTCTTTTTCTACCATAGATATTGTCCTTATAGACTTTCCGGGCTGGATTATTCTCATCCATACGGATTAAGTGACCCGCCCACCGTAACCTATTGAGCCAGATTTTATCGACAACCGGACGGTCATGGTATCGCTCATAGTTTTCGTCGCTATGTAGGATACGGCAGCCGATCGCCACGAAAAATGGTATACACCTATATAGAGAAAGTATTTACGCAATATACGTGGATGTAACTCGTCACTACATCGCGCTACAATGGTGCATATATGCAGATATGCATATATAAACACAAAACCTTATTAAACCGATGTCTGTCTGTCTGTCCGTCAAACGCATTTTTCTCGGAGACGGTTATAGCGATTGACACCAAATTTGGTAGAAAGGTGGGAACTATGAACGCTCACGCATACAGTGAATTACATCCTTTTACGTCGCATTTAAGAGGGCGTCCCCATACATGCAAAAGGGGGGTGTAAAATTTGTGGGGTATCAAATTAAAGGTCTCGATTAGTACTTTTCAAAGCCAATCTTAGTTTTGACATTCGTTGGAAGGGTGGGGAGCGCAGGGGGTTGAAAGTGATCACTTCTTTAAGGGGGCCATTCTCAGAAACTACCAAAACGAAAAATCTGAAAAAAATCAGGAGGCTGCCACTATATGGTGCCTGGGCTCCGAAATACCTTCCATGCCGATATCTGTTTAAATAAAGTTAATAATAGTATATTACTACAATTTTTTGTAATTGGTTGGAAACCCCCTTAAGTTCATCCTAGTACCATGAAATTTTGGAGTGATATAGGCTATAATATAGAGCATGATCTTACCAAGTTTGGTGAAAATCGCACTATTACTAACACTACTAACTTACTAATCGCACTATTACTAAAAAATGGGATGTTGGAAGATCAGCCAGACATGCATGGCAACTTTTAGTCAGTAGAGTTTTAGAAATATCTGAAGAACGAGACTAGTAACTGGAAGCAGAACGAATCACAGCCTCTATTTCGAAACTGAAACATGGGAAAAATAAGACCCTCGCCGAAAATATGACCAGATCAGAGCTTCTGTTTCAAGAGTGCAACTCTTGAAACATCAGAAATCGCAAGTATTGTCGTACTTTGAAGTTTAACTAAGAAATGCCTAGTATGTGATATTCCACTGGCAAAGTTTATTTGCCACCACCGACTAAGCCACCAGTTCTAACTCATTGCTGGAGCTAGTCAAAAATCCAAACACATTTTTTAAATGGTATCGTTTCGAGCGAAGAATGTGGTAATTTTACACCCATATTCAAAGTGACAAGACAAGTTTATCATATATCAGGCAGAACGACGTCTGCTAAATTCAGCGGGTATAATATATAGGACGATGCAACAACCATTTAATAAAGACGAGTGGAATATTTTTCGTAGTTTCAGCTAAATGAACGAAGGGTGGCCCTTATTGCGTGTGTTTAGTATTTAGCCAACATACCGATGTCCTTTTCGCCAATATGACCATTAAGGTCACCCTAAATTATAATATAGTCGTCGAAAGACTCGTCATAGGTTTTTGCGTCGACTTGTCTATGGCGCATAGAGAGTAAAGAGATGAATCTTGCGGTGAACTGAGTTGATAGTGATCTGCATCATCTGATCATTGAATCGCTTGACTTTAATGCCGTCGAACAAACTCTGCTGAGATGCTGCTCGTTGACATCATTCTGAGTACGTGGGCTACCAAGCAGATATATATACAGGTATAGAGGGGATTTTGTGAGCTAGATGTTTTACAGGGACAGTTTGGTGATTCTTTTTCACATTTCTCCATTGGGTAGTTTCTAAGAATGGCCCTATAAAATAGGAGACGCGTTTCAGGGAAGTTTCTATAGGGGCGGTTCTACCATTAGTAACCAAATTTGTGATTTTTTACTTCTTTTTGGAAAAAAAAATTTCGAGTAAGAGTAATGAAATTTTGAAAGAAGTTAAAATTTTGCCCGAGTGTCCTATAAACAGTGACCGAGCGGAAGTGAAAATGATAAATTCAAACTACATTTATCATTTTCAAATAAGATCAACACTCTCGATTATCAAGTTTCTTGTGATGATGGGATTTAGAAAGAATTACAGAATATGTGATACGGTGCAATCATAATAAAGGATACAGACAATTAATTTTTAGTTGGATACAAACTACCATTTGACCTTCAATCCCTATTGGTTAGCGCACAAATTTCAAAGATGGTAGTAAGTTCTCTAGGCCCGTGAAACTTTGGATAAGCAACTTTATAAGAATATTGCAAACAAAGGGTAAAAAATACATTGACTGGTAACCAAAATCACATAATTAGTAACAATAACTGCAAGCACAATAATTCACTTTGAATCATTTTATAGCGCTCAGGAGAGCAGGAGAGAATGCGGTCAAGCATTGCTTGCCAGGGAATATTATCCTAATATACCAAGATCCTCAGTCATAGTTTATTCTATTGATACTCCCAATGATTGAAACATTCTGCCATCAGTGAGGTTCCATCTACAACTTTCTATTGCGACAAGCTTGATGATCTAACTACTAACCAATCCAGATATGCACATACAATTACATTTTCCCACGCAAAGTATATGTTCGTTTTCAAGATGAGTCTTTATTTGTATGTGGCATTTGCCTATTTGATTTCAAGAAGGCCAAGAGCCGAAAAACACCTCCCGTTTCATTAGAAGTAGCGATTGTGAGCAAAATTATATGATTAAAAGTGAAATTAAATCTCTCAGTCCTTAAATAGGAATCAAATCCATCAATTGGCTGCTTCCTATTAGGTACAGCAACTCGAATTTTCCCTTCACATGATTTTCATTTTAATTTCGCCCAACTTCATTATAAGCCTTGAATATTTGCAACTTAATTGGATTTATATGAATTCCTCCCGAAACTGGAAGCACCACACCAGCTATAGACGAGCTATATTGAGAATTCACTGCTAGCAAAGTTCGTATGCATTTGCCCCAATTAGTTACCTCATCCCTCTTGCATTAAAGCGAGCTAATGTACCGCAAAACTGCAAAAATTGGCTCAACGAGTATATTAGCAGGAACGGGCATTAACTATTAATTGGTTTTTAAAGCAATTATCAAGTCTCAATTCACACTGGCAACCCAGATTCCAGACTCAGGTGTATCGGCATCCTCCAGGTGGGGTGAGGCGATGAGACTCCAGAACTACTGGTTCTATAATTTTAAATCATTTTTGGTGTACGATGTAAAAGGATGGGAAAGATCGTCGCTATGTATTTGCTGGCGCCGAGAGTGAGTGGGGGGTAGTACTCGTACAATGGCAGCGTGGTGAATGCATATTGATTTTCTGGCCTGGTAAGTTTTACACCTAGAGTAGCAATGGGAGGAAGGATAAGTGAGTAACGGAATGTGAATGATGATGTTGTCGAGTATAAAACTTCCAAACAAAATCCAATTCCAGTAAATAGTGTTCGCTTGATTTATGGACGGAGAAACCCTCAATATGCAGAGAAGATACGTACTAAAACTGCACGTTGCCAGGCTTGAAATTGCTCCGTAGGGTCTGCTTTGGAAAATTTTCATTAAGATTTCGGGTAAAGTAAAACCTTATTAAAGTCGTTTCAATATCTGTCTATTCGTCGCGCTGCCTGTCTGTCACATTCGGTTTATTCGAAAAGGCAGAATCTATTGTCATGAAATCTAATCAGATTGTGGAATCTTTCAAATCCTGTACTTCCCATACATGAGAATGGGGCTGTAATTTGTCTTGAAGAGGGGATATACAATTAAGTCATTTTTAAGATTTCGTGTAAAAAAAAACCTTATTAAAATCGATTCAATGTCAGTCTCTCTGCCACACCCGATTTACCAGGAAATGGCTGAACCGATTGATACGAAATTTGGTGCGCACATGTGGTCTGTGTGGCCCTTTGCATGCAGTGAGTGGCATGATTTAGTGTTTGGATTAAGGGGGGCTCCCCATATATGCGAAACAGAATATGACCATGTGAATTATCAAATGAAAGGGCTCGATTAGTACTTTTCAAAACTAATCTTATTTTTGATATTGGATGAAACACGGAGAAGTAAGGACTCAAAATGTGTGCGCCGCAAAGTGAAACAGGTCTCGTTCTAAGAGCCTATCTAATTTGAAAAAAATCACAATTGAACATCTATATGAAATCTAAGACTCAAAATACATCTCATTCCCATATCTGCTCAAATAAAGTTAAGAATGGTATATTACTATATTTTAATTTGGTAACAATAAGATAGGACTTAATTCTGGTTTGGATGTTTGTTGTTATTAATAACAAAGTTATAAGAGATCAAAATTTCGCATTTCACGTAAATTTTCGGCTTTCTAAAATGAATGACGTCATCACCATATAAAATAAACTTATATGTACGGCCGGTTCAATGGGGACACTTTAGTTTTAGAAACAGTCCGTGAATTCCACCGACTTAAAAACTATAAGTCGCCAGGAGTGGTTCATCAACTGATGCTCAAGGTGTGGGACATTGAATCAGCGAGCCATTATCTGTCCTATACATAAGAAGGGGGAGCGATTATAGAGGTATCATGTTGCTGTGTTCCATCTATAAGATATTCTCCGGTATGTTGCTAGGCCGGATAGCCCCTACGCCCAGAACATCATTGACCAATACCAAAGAGGGTTCACTCCAGGTAAATCAGCAACAGATCAGATTTTCTCTCTGCGGCAAGCGATGGGAACTTGTTGGGTGCCTATGACAGCATAGGCAGGGTACAACTGTACACGACCATGACCGAATTCTGTATCACGGCGAAATTCATAAGACTGACTAGGATGACCCTGACCAATGTGCGAGGCCAGGTAAAAGCACAAGATCACTCTCGAGATCATTCAACATCAACAACGTCGCGATGCAGACGTAAAGGCGAGAGGCATCATCCTCTTCAAGTTCACCCAACTATTGGCCTACGCTGACGATATTGACATTATGCAACCCGAGATGTACAGCCTACCTTCATCCATATCGAGCAAGTTTCGTGAGATCTCGGGCTGCGCATGAATGAAGGCAAGACGAAGTACATGGTGTCTACGTCATCGCCAAAATTAAAACCGAAAGAACGAACAACATCGAATCGCAATAGTCAAACGAAAGAAGATAGGAGAATATAATTTTGAGAGAAAGTTTCTCCTATCTAGAGTCGGTCGAAAACTGGCATTTATTACAAAAAGGTAGAAGCATCCTTGATTTTCTTCGTGAATACTCATTCTTTTGTTACTAGTTATCGCTACAATAGGTGGATCAAAACTTTCCAGCCAAACGCTTTCAGTTTTTGCCGAACCATCAAAACTATGTGTGCAGCCCGCACACAGCCAACAATTTAAATCAGTTGTGTAATCAACATTTAGCTCCTCAGAAACCCTTCAGCAATCCGCATGCGGGTAGACCAATGTGAGGCTCTTCTTTCATATCAAAGTTCTCAGAATGGAATTAATGCTTTAAAATAGCTAGAATTTTGTATAGCTTTTGACATTTTGAAAGATATCGTTGCATTTACACTCTGTTACATTTTGATTTTCTTGAAATACACCTTGATGCACTTTAGATCACTTCATTAAAGACTGAAACGATACATTACAATACTATGGTATAGTACACTGTAGGAAGCAATGTGATCAGCATCGTGTTCGTCCGTGATTAGGCTTAGGTACTCATTCACAGCTGAGTCAACTGGTATTCGACATTCGGTCATGATACAAATTTCTCTGCCACCAATGAGATTTGAACCGCGACTTACCGCTGCGACAGCCTAAGCCTAAGTCTCATCACTAAGCCATCTGGATTTTCTTCAAAACCGAATCTAAAAACGTTTCTGAAATGGATATTCCTGTTCTTTAGGTCCTACTTTTTGCAAGTTGCATATCAATTATCTAAAAGGGATGTTAAATCAATTAAAACAGAGACTTATAGTGATAGAAAAATTCCGAAAAGGCCTTTAAGTCTTGTCCTTTGAAACGAGCTGAACAGTCATGGGTATCATTCTTTAGAAATTAATTTAAAAAAAATAACATAATAACTTTTATTCTCGGGGATTGTCAATATTTTGCATCTCAAATGTGTAATTTAAGATTAGTAATTTTAGCAAGTAAGTTAACAATTTAGAACATTATGGAACAAAGTGGATATAGTACTTTAAATGCACTAACGGGATATATTGTGTTTTGGAATAAAATAGATTTTTTAACCCAAACAGAATGTTCGAAATAAGTCAGGCCGCCGTCTTTTTAAAAAAAGATAGAAATCAAAAACAAATGTAAAAAGCTGGATTTTCACCTTAGCAGCTCAATTCTTTTAAGTCTATAGGAAAGTAACGGACAAGAGGGGCACAGACCTTTGGAAAAAATATTAGAATCCAATTCCTCTAAACCCTTTTGATTCTCAGATCCACATATATATATCTGTTTGGTAGAACATATAAAGTTATATTCAAACATATAGAAAACAAGGGCGAACAAACAAACCTCGTGGCGAAATAAACTAAACGCCGATGGCTCAAAACCAAAATAGGGTTTTGGAGCACGAATCTATCTTTCTGATAAAAATTTGGGAGCTTTATCCTTGCGAAAATGTATAATGACTTTTCAGGCTAAAGTGCTTCCAATGGGAAAATTGAGTTACAAGTATCGGAAGAGCAGCCGTGTTGGACATACTTGTATTTGTAAATACGAATACGAATAAATTCGTATGATAATTTTCTATGAATACGAATATATATAATATGTATTCGAATAAGTGAATATTTTCGTATTTACACATGAATGAGAATAAGCTTGTATTCTTATATCCGAAAGTGAATACAAAAGTATTCGTATTTACCAGTGTGAATACGAATTCTGTTGGATTAATTTTTCCAAGTGCGAATACGATATTTTTGTTTTGAAATATTAGTATTCGCCTCAATAGCAAATATTAGCGCCTTAAAGATCAGATCATGTTCTGTATGTCTGGAGGAGCCCAATGAGAAGGTGTATTATATACCCACAAATATACTGTTTCAACATTAAAACATACCAAGCAGAAGTTATTTTTATTTTATTTTTCAACTTTTTTTTTCCAGGCGGTGATATCCCCGAGAGACGTATCGCGATCTGCAGCGATAGTCAAAATACCTTCAAGACATTGGCAGTCTTATGATCATCTCAAAAATTAGTTTAACTCTACATTTGGATTCAATACCATGAAACTGCTCTGGGTACTCGGTCCCTGTGGTATAAAGGAAAATTAAATCTCGTATTGCAAAGCAAACGAAAATTCAATTTCTCTCTTGCCGGGACTAGCAATTGCAGTGCCAGTGTCATTGCCAAATTCTGGTATCAAAAAATGGGCACAAGCCTCCCATAAGGGTAACTAGCAGAGCCTAAATGCCAGCAGACACAGTCAATTTCTTGTCTGAACCATATTGGCATTTGTCGAATAGCAGAAAGACTTCTTAAGTTCTTAAGATAATCCCGGGCCATCCTGTAATGAGGAAGCAGAATCAATGGAACATTCGCTATGTTAGTGCCTTGCCTATGGATAGACCAGGCATTAGATTTTTGGTACTGACGATTCCGGGAGTGGCGGGTAGAATCATATCTTTTGGTTCTTAAACAGATATTCCGTTCGACGGAGGTGTCAATTGCAATAGACCATTACAATCTGAGTGCTTAGTTTCTACGCCTGTTTTCCACTGCATACATGCACGCACAATGGAATATAATGCAAGCATTTAAATTCTACCCTTTTCTGTTCTTTTACAGTAAACCGGAAGCTGGACGCTTCAGGTATGAAAGGTTTTGTGTAATTTTTTTATAAAGACATGCTTACTCAACATTAGTCCCATTAGTGCGTAGCATCTAATATATGAGAATATCCGCATTCAGTCTTGAACTTGCAAAAAGCGACAACTTTGACCTACTTTCATTTTGTTAGTAATAGTACGCTTTCCACCAAACTAGGTGGTAGGATCATGACCTATATTGTACCCTACATTCTTGCAAAATTTCGTGGTGCTAAAACGAACTTAAGGGGGGTTTTGCAGACAATTAATAAAAAATTATAGTAATATACTATTATTAACTTTATTTGAACATATATTATTATGTAGAGTATTTCGGAGCCTAGCCACCATATAGTAGCCTCTTGATTTTTTTCAGATTTTTCGGGTGGTTAGTTTCTGAGAATAGCTTTGTTGAAGAAATTATCACTTTCGATCCTCCCACACTCCCCACCTTTCCAATAAATGTCAAGACCGACTTTGGAAAGTACTAACGGAGACCTTTCATTTGATATCCCTTATGAATATAGTTGATGAAAAAAAATGTACACCCCTTTTGCAGATATGTATGGAGACCCCTCCACCTAAAATTCGATGTAGAATTACGTAACTTACTGTCTACCTGAACAGTCACAGTTCCCAGTTTTGCACCAAATTTGGTGTGAATCGCTATAACCGTATCCGAGAAAAATGCGTTTGACGGACAGACAGAGACGGTTAGACAGACAGACAGTAAGTTTTAGAAAAAACCTTAAAAAAAGACCATTAGCGAACATAGATAAGCCTGGTGTGGCATGATTTCTGCGCCTCCGTGAAAGTATATTTGCCAAAACCGTCAAATGCAGATCCATTCAGAGAATTCTTAAATCTTTCTCCAATTTTGTGTAAACAGTACCATATCATTGCAACCCCACTATCTTATTTAACGGCATGAATTTGGTAATCAGAAATATTCATCACTAGAAAATCGAATGTACTTAATAAAGAAACACTACAGATTTAATTACTTCTGAAAAGTATTAAAAATTCTACGCTAAAAAGAAACACAAGCTGGGCTCCTCAGACAAGCCAGAAATTGCAAGCTATGTCCTTCAAATACAAGAAGTTCGAATTTTTTTTATTTAAGAAACTGTGGGGACACAGCTAATTGCTACTTACTAGCTAGAAATGTAATTGTATTGGAACCTGCGGCAATTTCCACCATGTAACATTCTTAATCAAAATTATTTTGTATTTTTATAATGATATTAGGGAGAAATTCTCAGCCAAAATATTGATGGGCTGAGCAGAAATTGGAATCAGATATATCAGGTTGTTGCACATGAAATGGCCGATTTGACAATCAAGTGAAGTTAGGTGCGATTTTGTTGTATCAAACCACCACCAGTTGGCGCTGTTGGCTCAGTTTTGACCATCGTTGGGATAACAGTGAATAAAAAGGGAAACAGGATGAAAAGGAGTCAAGAACGTATACTTTTTCTGTATGAATTCAAACTCGGCCATAAAAGAGCGGATGCGACCAGAAACATTAACAGCTGATGCGGTAAGCGAACGAACCATACGGCAGTGGATCGAAAAATTCCGGTCAGGCGACGTAAACCTTCAAAGTGAGCCACGTGGACATCCAGGACTATCGATTGACAACGACGAGCTGCCTTTGCTAGTCGACTCCGACACGCGTCAGTCTTTGAGAAACATTGCAGAGAAACAACAACTTGGAAAGGTGAAAAAGTTCGGCAAATGGGTTCCGCATGCCCTTACGCAAAACATGGCGCTTCGAATGGAAATTTTCAGTTCTTTACTCTCCCACAGCAGAAGTGATCCCTTTTTGTGCAGAATAGTGACCGTGAGTCGCCGATCAGTACAATGGCTAGATGCTGATGAGCCACTGAAGCGTATGCCGAAACCGAGCCTCAAACCGAAGAAGGAAATGGTGACTGTTTGGTCGTCTACAGCTGGAGTTATCCACTATTCTTCTCTGGCACCTGGAGAAACGATAAATGCACAGGAATACTACGAGGAAATGCACCAAAAATTGAGTATTCAACGGCCGAGATTCGTCAACAGAGGTGGTGCGATACTCCTTCACGACAATGCGCGACCTCATGTATCCAGGACAACGGTTCAAAAGTTGAACGAATTGCAGTATGAGACTCTGCCTCATCCACCATATTCACCGGACCTTTCGCCTACCGACTATCGCTTTTCTAAGCATCTGTATAATTTTTTGGCGGAGAAGTGTTTTGAATAAATTAATTAAATAAATTTTTGTAAGCTTTAAAGTCGTTTCAAATTTTAGTACCAAAACGGCGATTTCATGTGCAACAACCTAATATCTCGTGGTTTAGACTCCATGGTCAGTTTAACAACTGCTTACCTACCTACTTTTTTATGGTGCTTATAATGTGAACTCTAAAAAAAGCAAATTTTTGGAAACCTCCAAGTAGTTAGCACATTCACTATCCTAACCCCGAAACGTCGATTTTAGGAACAGAGGTAGCCGTTTTAAACGGATTCAGGTGGTATTCTATACTCTTCTGTGAAATATTCATGAAAAATACAATCTTCAAACGAAGGAGCTATTTCTAAAGTGTATTAGGTGACTCAATATTCGACTTTTCCAGCATTAAAATTTTCATGGACGGAATATCACTTTTTTATTAGCACTTTCTCTCGCCAGGTATGAGTAAAAGTCAGAATTGTTCTTTTTTCCAGCAGTTGTTGAATTGATAGTGAGGGACTACTCTGGCGGCTAAAGTGCTTAACTTTTTGCTCTTTCCCATCCAAATTTTTCTGAAAAATTATTTAAAGCGTATTAAAACCTCGTTTTCAGTTTTTCATTTTTTACAGTTCCTTTTTTGATGGAGCAGGAAGTACTATATAACATAAAATTTATAATCAGTAACCAGAAATAAGATACTCTTCATATTTAACGAAAAATCCCCATTGTATCAGTTACAATCTATAAAAGTTGGCAACGACGACCGAAATCTGTATTCAAGTCATTGTGTATGAAAAACCACCATCACTTCATCGCCTTTAAAATAGCTTTCGTAAAGAAAGCCAGGAAAGAAAAAATGAAAACACTACAGTTATGTCACTATTATTCACAAAAGAACTCAGGTGGCCCTTCATGGCGCCCATGTAATCCTGGCCATCTCACTACAGGAAGTTAATGTAAAGAAAAAAAAACCTTATAATCAACAAGTGGGTTCCCGCACACGGAAGAGCACATAGAATGCAAGAATTCATAACAGGCAGAACTGGAGTGGGTAAAATCCTGTACACCACGAAATATGTTCTTCCTATACTCTTTTGGGGTGTGCTAGACGACGGGGGTGTTGGATGCGGAATCAAAGAAAAAAAGTTGTTTAAAGACGTCTTTTATTGTTCATTATATGCCTTCTCTCGTTCTTCCTACAGCACAAAATTGTCCCGAGACACAAGTCATTCACCAGTAAAGCCCTAGGTACAATAATGTACTGATATGACAAGATGTTTGCCGGCTAGGGTGGGGCGTCTCGCCTAAAGGAGTAATATTTTGAGTGCCTCAACAACTTTAAGGGCCTAATTAATTCACAAATGGGTACACACAATTTACAATTTTCACACAGCACGGGTCAAAGCGTTCCCTAAGTCCCCTTCAACGTTTCGCATATATCACAGTAACACGATTGCGAACCAATATCGAATTAGCGTCAATATCCGTCATCCGGATATCAATTAAATTTTAGCGGGAAATTCTAATGGCTATCTAGTTAGCACTTAGATTGACTCCAATTCGATTTAAAACGGAATTTTCTAGCCAATGTCGAAAAAGACACGTTCGCTAGGGATAACCGAGAACTACTAACCGACCAACGAGCCAAAATCTGATGAACGTATTCCTTTCCATGCTCAACCTCGGTACCATCGTCATTCCCTCCATTGGACTCCCCCAAGCGTTTTGTGGAGTATGGTATCATAGTGTGGTAGAGCCTGAGCGTCAAATAAAGTCATACCATGTTAAGATAGCGGAGAATTGGGTACAATTCTCGCAGGATATCACGAGTTGGAAACAAATCTTCGGCATTTTAAGGATTTTGTATGTTTCGGTGATACCGAAATCGACTGATTAAATATGGCTTCTGTCACATTTGAGCTGCACCAGGGGAAAAATTCGCGAGTTCTATTTAAACACCTCACGATTTACGGATTTGAATTGAATTTGGGATGAATTTAAGTCGTTCTGGGTATTTCCACCGGTAGTTTTCAATCTCTTGGTTATTAAGATATCAACGAACTATAGCAGTATGAAGTTAGACATCTTGTATTTGAATTGTAGGAAGAGATTTTTCTAAACTCCGTCAAACGCGATGTCAAGTCCTTCTCGAAAAGAGGAGAGAAAAACCCTTTGGTACGAATAGACGAGAACTATCTAGGCCTCTTAGATCAGTACGAAAATGCTACGTTCAGTTAAGAATAGCTATCTTCACGGCTGCTATGAGTGAATTTTTAGGTCATAGCCTCGAGCTATCGTATCGGTTGAATCAAAATTGATTCTCCAAAGAGGAGACTTTAAAATACTTTGTTGACTAGTCCCGATTGGAAGGAAGGAAGAAATTGTCCCTTTAATTAAAGCAATGAGGGCTCAGGACCAATCGATCTTTAAACAAAAACAGAATTGTGGTCATCGTTTAGACTAACCAAAGCTTCAAACCCACGGTTTTCGGTCGATATAATACCGAGTTTTTGAATTAATATATTCGGAACCAACAATTTTCTTTGTAGTCGCTTTCAGTCACGCTTTTCCGCAGGCCAGGAATAAGGCAGTGTCATTCATTCTTGCGATGACAGACTACTGAAGTCAGTTGTATTGATCAGTCAATCAGTTGACGAATATCGTATCGACCAAACTACGATCAACGGGACCATTGTGTAGATGATCTTACGGTAGTCAAGGATGTCATCGGTAGCCTCATCAATTCAATCTTAAGTAAGATTGAAGATGAAAAAGCATTTCGGAAGTTTTACATTATACTACAATCGGTTAAATTCCCTCTCTGGTAAATGCGTTTGTCATTATAGCATGCGAAGGTAGGCTGAGTAAATTGTTCGTATTCTGTGAAAGTGCCCCTCAGGGGCTGTCAGGTTTTATTGAAAGTTTAAAACTGAGATCTTGCCAAGGAATAAAGAGATGGCTATTAATGAACCTGAAAAATTACTCTAGATTGCAATAATTTCAAAATTGTTTGCCTGCTTAATGTGTCGAACGAATGATAGCTAATAATACTCAAATGCATATCTAAAAAGCTTGATCGATAAGAAGCAACAATTCGAGACACTTTTATATCGAGTCTGGTTTGCACTGGTTCAGTTTGTTGTTGATTAAGTTCGGTTTCCACAGAATATATAGAATTCTCTATGCAAAAAAGATATTATAGGGGAATTGAAAGAGTAACCTTTATCAGAGCGGCGTATGATGACGAAAAATGCACGTGCTGCATTGAACTATACTAAAAGGTCGTTTATTTTATAACTGAAAGGCTTAATCCATGTATTATTATTATAAATAACATATTTCAGATACCGAAAATGTTGCAAAGAGAGACGAACTAAAGATTAACATCAAGAAACCATTATTGTCAGCTTGATGGGGCACCCTGTAGCGTCATTTTTACTGACAGTTCGGAACGCGGAATCACCCGGTGCATCAACAGTGCTCCGTTATCTTATATAAAATCTAGTAAAGTAAATATCAAATCGATCTTTCACACCACATAAGAAATTTCCACTGAGAGCTAGAAGCATTCACTAACGGATACCCTCGCCTGAGACAATCTTGTCCGCATGCCTATGTGCTGATTATGTTAGAAGACGGAAATGGCAACGGATAGGAGACATATTACCTGATTCAAAAAGTCCTGACTTGGAGAAGAAAAAACGGTTTTTTTGCTAACAATTCGATTCGTTCTTCAACATATGTTGGTTCTATTAAAGGGTGATACCGAGTAGACCACCGGTTCTCTAGCATTTTTACACCTTTCTGATAGAACGATTTGTCTTACTCCAGCTCTCTTCAGTGGCAATGGCAATCTACTGAATCCTGGAAGCAGCCAGAAGTTATTACTAGATCTGGAGAATACGATGGATGGGGAAGCAATTGGAAGTATAATCCATAAAGGATAAAACATCCTTGCATTCATGACACGAGGTACTGTCGTTGTCTTGAAGCAACACTTTTTTTCTTCTTCATATTAGGCCGATTGGCTGCGATTTCTGCCTGCCCCCGAAAGTTCCCATAATGGCATATCATAGTCTTATACTACCGCCATTGCTTTTGATCAACGATCTGCAAACGCGGTACTCATCGCGGTAACAACTTTTCCATGCCTACATTTGTATACAAAATGGCAGAAGTGGATCCTGTTAATATCTTCTTCTTATTTCTCGAGCATGATTATATTGTATCAAAATCATATAATGTTTATTTGATTGAATCCTTCGCGGTTTTAGCATATTAGTTATTTTTTTTATTTTCAGAATACTTAGTGCTTGAAGTGTGGTGTGTTTAAGGTGTCCAAGTAAAGTATTTTTAAAATTAATCCATTAGAAAGCTCTCAAATTAAGATGGCCGTCCTGGTAGAAGAAAAACCGCACTGTGAACATTTCTTCAAATCGCTAGGTCATTCGAAAAACGGATCAACGGAAATCCGTTCGGCAATTAGCAAAACAGGAGTACAGCTTTTCAGTGATAAATATAAGCGAATTGTATTGCAGCAATTTCATCAGCTGTTGTGGCGCTGTTCAAAATTGACGGCGCATACTTTTTAGGGATGAAAAGCTTTTTTCAATTCAGTAAATTCATGAGCACCGTGTGGGCTGCAGAGGGTCCTGTCATTTCTGCAATTATCAAACAACTCCAAAGACCGCTATCAATAATAGTTGCAGACGACTTATCTATAAAACTCGTCTAATTTTTTTTTATTAAGGAGTCAAAATTGACAAAAACATGTACCGGTTTTATATTTTGAAGGCCGTGTTCTTCGTTAGGCCCGACAGCACTTTGTCACCATGGACTGGATATATCAGGAGGATTCAGCAATAGTTCACAAGACTAATCAGAAGTGGTGCAAGGCCGCTTTATTCGCCGGACTTTAATCCCATGGGTTACAGTTTTTGTTCGATTTTAAAGACCCACGTCTATGCTAAACCTGACAAAACTTTGGAGTACACAGTTACGGAGTTATGCAGAACCTGTTTAAAGGTCTGCATCGCAACAGAGGCATTTCGAAACTGCTTGAAAATGTTATTACTAAACGTCCATAATGCCATTATCAATTCACGTGTCCAGATGACTAGTTAAGAGCACTAGGAGCAATGATTTGATTGAGACAAACTTTTTAGTTGTGAGCATTAACCATCAAATAAGACCAAAAACAAATTTTTAAATTTACGTATACTATTCAGTATCGACGATCAAGGTACAGTACCCCTTATTTCAGGTAGAGAAAATTTAATACAAACCAGACATTTCAGGCATTTCTGGAAAGTTCACAGGACTAGCCACGAAACCTGCTGGATTTCAACTTCATTCATTCCATACACTTTTCACCCATCATGAGGAAAATTCAATAGGTGAAAAGCCATGTCCTTCAATTTATAATAAATATGTAATTAAATTACGAGAAACAGAGTAAAGTTACTGTTTTCGGCAATGTAGGACTGATTGCCATTTTACAGAATTGATAAATGTGGCTCAAAATTCCAGAATTTTCTCAACCAGTTCAAGAAAAAAATGGTAACTATGATTCCATAAAAAACGAGTGGGATCAGCAGTCCTAACGATTTCACAAATTTCACAAAAAATGGCAAAGTTTCACCCCCTATAACTTTGTTAATAATAATTGGATTTTCTTCAAACTTGGCCAAATTTTGCATTATGTTATCCCTTACACCCACGCCTGTTCTAGAATGGACATAAGGGGGGTTGCCCGATAAATTTTTAAAATGTGGAAATATACTATCATCTACTTTATTTGTGCAGATATCGGAACGGGATGTATTTTGAGGCCTAGATTTCGTAGAGATGCACCACTGTGATTTTTTTTCACATTTTTCGGTTGGATAGGTTCTGAGGACGAGACCTGTTACACTTTTAGTGGGTCATATTTTGAGCTCACACCCCCCTACCTTTCACCCGATACCAAATATGGAACCAATTTCGAAAAGTACTAATCAAGCCCCCCTTTCATTTGATATACCACATGGCATTTTTTATGAAAAAAAATGTTATACCCTGTATTCACATGTATGGGGATGGTGGAATGACGTGGCGCCTCAGCAAGGACTACACCCACAGCGATCACCAGGTAATCTTCTTTGGGCTATGTGTGGAGAAACCGGGCCGAAACCGAGAAAGATGTCAGGCTGGTCCACTACAGCTCTGGATGAGCAGACCTTCATAGAGAGGTGGTTAGACCAACCTAATAAAGCAGGCGCCTCTACGGAAAAAGCGGTCCATGTGGCCCAATGCATCGTCAAAGCGTGTGACGCGTCTATGCCGAGGAGGTGCTCATTCCCCAGTAGAAAAGCAAACTACTGGTAAAATGCTGAACTGGCCAGCCTCCGATCAGCCTGTCACCGAGCCAGAAAAACGGCTCAGAGAGCGGTAGGCAGAATCGACCAAGGGCAAAAAGAGCGCGCCTATAAGGAAGCCCGCAAAACCCTCAAGCTTGCCATCCAACGGAGCAAGAGGGAAAGCTTTAAGGAGCTCTGTTCAAAAGCGGACGTACACCCGTGGGGGAGCGCCTAAAGAATCGTGATGAGGCGATTCACTAAAAATTATCCAGGGATTATTCCCTCAGCAAGAGAAGGGCATAGACAGCTTTCAGCGACCTCTGAACGACACGGCAATACCGCGAGTCACCAGTGACGAGCTGCTGGAGATCTGCGCTAGGATAGGAGATAACAAAGCTCCGGGTCTGGATGGCGTGCCGAATAGGGTCTTTAAGCGTCCCGTGAAATCCAGACCGGACATGTTCGCTGAGCTGTTCGAACCGTGCATGTCCGAGGGATATTTACTGCATCATGGAAACGACAGAAGTTGGTGCTACTGCCTAAGGCTGGCAAACCTCCACGTGAGCCAACCTCCTACAGACCTATTTGTCTTTTGGACCCTGTGGGCAAAATGATAGAGCGGGTAAACTATAATAGATTACTCCCGGTTGTTGAGAGCCAGGGAGGTCTCTCAGATCGGCAGTATGGGTTCCGTCAAGCCAGATGAACCATTGATGCCATTAAAACAGTTACTGGCTTGGCCGAAGATGTAATCTACGGAAAGGGGCAGTACTAGCAAATATTGCATAGTAGTGACCCTGGATGTGAAAAATGCATTAAATTCGGCCAATTGGAACCTAATACGGGAATCTCTGGCGAAGATTGGTATTCCAGCTTATCTTGCAGTTATTGTCAACAGCTATTTACAAGAACGGAGGCTTTGGTATGACACTGATGACGGATCCCAGGAGTACGTTATCTCTCCGAGTGTCCACAGGGCTCCGTATTGGGCCCACTGCTGCAGAACATCATGTACAACGATGTACTTAATGTTCTCCTACAGTGGTGGGCTACCCCGACGATATAGCGCTGGTTGTGGTCGCAGCTCGAAGATACTGAGTAACATGCGAAGCGATCAGTGCTGTTAAGGATTGACTAGAGAGTTCTGGTCTAACACTTGCGGAGGAAAAAACGGAAGCGGTGCTCGTCACCAAGCGCCATAAAAAAAATGTCTCCCGTATCCAAATTGGGAATCATATCATCAGTTCTAAGCCTGCCATCAAATATTTGGGAGTGATGATAGGCGGGAAGGTTAGCTATAAGCAACACCTGCAGTATTTTTATGACAAAGCATCCACTGCAAGTGTGCCCCTGGCAAGGATGATGCCGAACGTGAGAGGACCACGGCATGCTTCCAGGTTGCTTATAGCTAGGGTAGTAACTTCGATCCTGCTCTATGCAGCTCAAGTTTTTGGGGGAAGGCATTGCAGGTAATACTTAACGCTAATCAACTGAGTTCAGTCTATAGAAGAACAGCCCTAAGGGTGTGCTCGACATTCAGGACTGTCTCAGAGGATGCACGTCGAAAGGGAGACATCTCTAAATAGATGGCAAGAGCGTTGGGAACGCTCGGGAAAGGGTCGGTGGAAACACAGGCTCATCCCTGCCATCAAGGAGTGATTGGAGAGACGGCACGGTGAGATTAATTATAATCTTACTCAGTTTCTCACGGGGAATTGAGGATATCACCAGTACTTGTTCAGGGTTAAACTGGATACCTCACCCGATTGTCCAAACTGCGATAGGGTCCCAGAGGACCCAGAGCATGTATTCTTCGACTGTCCAAGGTTTGTAGAGGAAAGGAAGAATCTATAAGAGACCCTAGGAGTGGTGCTCGTACCAGAGAATCTGATGCGAAGAATGTTAGCATGTCAGGAAGACTGGGATGCGATCAATTCCAGGGTCGTATCTATACAGAGCAAACTGCGAAAGGCAGAGGAGACTAGAAAAGCGCGGTCCCGTACGCCGCGTAGAGACGAGAGCTAAAATGAGCTGACTCCGCCTCGTGATGTAATACCGTGGGTGATTCCACGGGGCTTGGGAGGAGTGGAGGTAGTTTTAGTGGATAAGAATCCCACACGCTGTCGTGTCCAGCCCAGTGTCTTTTGAAGATTTCCACCTCCTCGAAAAAAAAAGCAGGCATACAGACAGACAGCCAGACATCGACTTGATTCTAATAAGCTTTTGTGTGAAACAAAAAAAGTAGAATCTGGTTGAAGGAGATCAACAAGGATCAATTCAACGAAAAACAATAGTAGGAAGAAGAGTCATCCTTTCTCACAAAAGGCAGTTTATGGAATTTCCGAGCCAGCAACTTGACAAAACTATTGACGTCGGTGGGAGCCGGGATATGAGGAAATTCATGGATTCTTCTTATGCAAACATCACTTGTAAACTTTTGTAGCAACTTTTTAAAAAGTACAAACGATCTTTTATAAATATTGAATCAAATAATATAATTCAATGTAACTCCATATATGGTTGATAAACGATAAAGTATATTGAGTAGTGTTTTCTGTGAAGTATGTTCAGGGTGGGGCAGAGAATCAGAACCTCGACGTAGTTATCTTTCAGTACTACTGTATCCACAATGATCTGGGAAAGTTAAATTCCATGAATACGAAAAATAATCAAAGTTGCAACTCCTGAATTAATTTAACAGTGACTACTTTATGAAAAGCGTATTGCCATGGGGACAACAAATTCGAGGTAACGCTCATTTATAAAAATTTGACTTTTTTACAGGGATTTTTATTAAATTGATATTTGTTTCATGGCAGTATAGCATTGTCAGAAGAAAGACCCCAGCGGATTCAGAATTAAACACAAGTGGACAACAGCAACGCTGCCATCAATTGACAGGTCGGTGATTCAAGGCTGTTCTTTTGTGGACCCAATGAATTTCAGGATGAGTCAAAGAAAACAAAAAGAGCATAACACCACGTGTGCTACAGCAGACCTAGCAAAAAAAAGAATGCTATTGAACGATATAGTTGCAACAAGCAACAAAAATCCTAAACCAGCCACGTAAATATGGAAAATCCGATCCTATCATCACTGATAAATCACGAATATTACGGAAAAAAAATATATAGCTGATCTGTGGATGTTCCTCAATAACAGATACCAACACTTCCCCTCCCCGTCATACCGTGCGGCCAGTATAGCGAAAGCGAAACGGTACTTTCCAGTAATTCCCAATGGTTTGAATGAATTGACCAGGCAACTCACCGGATCGCAATCTCGTCACAAATTTATGAGCGAGATTAAGATCTCAAAGAACTTATGCCAATTAATCCAGTACGGAGTGAGTGATACCAGCTTGACAAAGACCATATTTTCAAACTCTTTGATATCTTTCTAAGGCGGATAATTGGATACTAGAGAATAAAAACACACCACAAAAAATATTACGATAATGAATTATATAACCTAGCAAGTAAGCAAAATGAATAAGTTAAAAACATTTCAGTAATTTTTATATTTTTTTGGAATATATACAAAAGTGATACGCTACCTTTAGTCCACCCTTTTTCACCATGGATTGACAGAAAATCTAACATCATGACGTAAAATTTATCCGCTTTTGTTGACCAATTCGACTGTCACAGAATATTCACTTCTCATCGCAGGTTCCGTGGGGCTCTTTAGAAGAGATCAACTACTTTTAAGGTTTTGTCTAAAACATATATACAAAAGGAGGTTGTAACTTGTTCACCAAATATAGTCGTGTGGGTTATCAGATAAAAGGTCTCGACGAGAGTAGTTTCCGAAGTCAGTGTTAGTTTTGTTGTAAAGGCGGGGAATGCGGGGGCTATAAAGTGATCATTCTTTCATGGCTACATTCTAAAAAATTACCCAACCGAAAAATCTGAAAAAAAAAAAATCATGAAACCTCTATTCGGTCTCTAGACCTCAAAATTCCCTCGACGCCAACATCCGACAGCCATAAAAACGTTATAGTAACATAAACTATACTATGAGGCATGATATCCCCAAGTTTCGTCAAGATAGTACTATTAGTGACAAAGTTAAGATAACTCAAAGTTGTCTATTCAATGTAAATTTATTGCAAATCGAAACACTAAAGATCACTAGCATTGAAGTGAGTAACCTGACACGTTAAATGCATACACAGTCGTCATAAATAAGTAAACAAACCCATGTCTGGAATTCAAATCCATATTTTTCGAGTTTTCTTTTTAAAAAAGAAAAAGTAGCAATTGTTTCTGAAAATGCAATATTTCAGTAACTCAAGTGATAACAAAATTTAATTTAAAATAAATCACTCCTTTATAAAAGGAGCTATAATAAGAGGAAAATTTTATGCGCCATAAGTAAGTAAACAAAATTTTTAAGGTCCATAACAGCCGCAATTATTTTGCGACATCCTTGCCAGCAGATTTGGTAAGGACAGCACGTACTTTCTGCACATTTTTGGAGGAAAAGTAGGCCAAACCTCCAAAATTAAATCCTTCAATGCAGCCAAATTTCAGAGACCCCTCTCACTTGTTTTGTTTTTAGCCACGCCCATCCATTTTGGATGAGCGATAAATAAAAGCTTTGAGCTAGACGCTCCAATTTGATAAAACTCACCTCAGATATTTATTTTGAAACAATTTTCGGATTGTGAATTGGTGTTTTATCCAGTTGCAGAATAAAATCTACACCGATTAGAGGCTTCCCTTCCGCCACATTTTTCATCAAATTAAGGGGGTCATCCCGTGTGTCGGATCCGCGAAATCGATTTTGTTATATGGCGTCAATTGTATCTAGATATAGTATAGAATATATGTGCAAAGTGATTTTATGATATTCGGAGTCGTTCGGCAATTATAGTGTTAAACACCCAATAAATCACATGGTAGATTTATGTCGATCGCCGTAATAAAGCGCGTATTTATCGGTCCGAATGACGTTCGAATGACTTCGTTAAAAGGACAAGAATTGAAGCCAAGGCTGTATATGTGTTTCATGAAGAAACCTTTTTTTTTAAATGCATTTTTTTCGAAACCGCATATTGAAAATCGGCTGCCACCATAACCCAAAATCCATCCAACCAAATTTTTTGAAATTTTCACGACTTTACAGAACATATTTCTACGGTCCGCAAGCTAGGATAATTGCGATTCGTTCAGTAGTTTTTTTTTATTCATTGAAAAAGCCGTGGAAAAACTCCAAAATTCACAAAAACAAGTTTAAGACGGCACCAAAAATTTATCTTTTAATATTTTTTAATAATCCTAGTTTACGGACTGTAGTTAAGTGTGTACGTTAAAATGGCGTTTACATTTTCCATTAAGATGATCGCAGCGCCCTCTAGCCTGGCAGCAGAAAAACACCTTTTTTGGAGATGGTTGTGTAAACTGCTCGGTATTTCAATAATTAACTATACGATCGGGCTGGAAAAATTGCAATGCACACTCAAGATATTAATAAATCTATGGTGAAAAATTCATATTTGTATCTTTATCCAGTTCCCCACAAAAAATTTCTAAAAAAAGCGAAAAAAACGGCCTTCACACGGGATGACCCCCTTGAGGTAAACTTGAGAATTTGCTCTGCCTTCCAGTACGATTATTTTGCACACTCCATTGGCACAAATACGTCCCCAAACTATCAAACTCTTATCAGACTTACACAGGAAATACGCAAAACATTTCATACCTAAGCGCCGAAGTTCCGGTTTTCCACTTGGTAATTAGTTTAATTTCCTTCAATCCCCTTAATAGTGCACATCTTTGGACTCCAACCGTTTAGTTTATTCGTTCCCCTTTCCTTTTCTTGCGAGGTCGGATGGGTAGGACGCCCATGCACCGTTATAATGTTATTCTTGGTAAAAAAAAAATTATACATGCACTATGTGAGTTGGGAGTCTCCTAGTAAAAATCCCAATAGCCCGATCAAGTCTTTTCCCAGGCGAAAAGTTTGGTTGACTCCCTGACCCTGTGGAACAAACTTTGTGTTCACGACTATACTCACATCGAAAAACAAATCAACTTGTTGATAGTTCGTGCATTTGAGACAAGTTTGAAGTTGGATATAAAACATTTTGTGTGAAACAAAACCTTATTACAATCGATTCAATGTCTGTCTGTCCATCATACGGGAATTACTCCGAAAACGCTGAAGCTATCGTGACGAAATTCGATAAAAACCTGTGGTCTATGAACCGCTGCACATGCAACGAGTTGCACCGTTTGGGTATATGAAAGATCACCCCATATATGCGAAATGGAGGGGGTTAAATAAAAAGGCTCAATTAGTACTTTTCAAAAATGATCTTAATATTTGACGAAACGCAGAGGTTGTGAGGACTCATAATGTGTACTCCAAAAAGTGAAACTGGTCTCGTTCTCGGAACCTGACCAATCGAAAAATCTGAAAATAATCACATTGATGCATCTACACAAAATTTGGACCCCACATTACGATATCTGATCAAATAAAGTACAAAATTTAGTATAACTGATAATATTGACCATAATTTTGAAAAGTTCAAAGGAATACCAACTACAACTAAATTTATAGACGCTTAAAATTTTATATTTCACGTGATTTATTGCACTCTAAAACATGTATGACGTTATCATCATATAAAGTGAACTCATATGAACAACGGAGTTTGAATTTGGAAGCATATCAAAGAATATTTTGCATTTTTAGCTATGTACGAATGAACCAGTTTAACACATTAGATAAACACAGAACCTTTATACCCGAACCCTTTATACCGACTTGCTGTCTTCAAAATACCACAGATTCCGTTTACTCCTTTCTGACGATCGCAGCAGTTAGAAAAGAAGAGAATCATCTTACTATCTATATCGATGGAGTGTTTCCATTATACAGGACATCGTCCTTTGTGTGCCATTCGGGTGTCAGATTATATTCGGTCGACCTGTTCAGCCCATTTCATTTGCAGGACTGAACATACATCGATGTTTATGACTTATGAAATAAAGTGTACAATTCGCGGATATGCCACGAATCCTCCTTCTTTTGCCGGACCGCAAACATTTATTAGAACTATATTTTTTTAGAAATTGACGGGAAACCTCCCTAAGTTTATCCGAGAATCGCACAATTACCCACAAATTGTAATAGGTTAAAGTTGTCTCCTTTGTACAAATTTACTACACAATAAAATGAATATGTGGAGTAAGGTTCCGACTTTTTCTAGTATTTAACTATATTTGACTATCATCATCATCAACGGCGCAACAACCGATATCCGGTCCAGTAAGGAGCTCCAGATATCCCGGTTTTGGGCCAAGGTCCACCAATTCGACAGTCCTAAAAGCGTGTCTGGTGTCCTGGACTACGCCATCTCCACGCTTATAAATTTTGTCGTTATGTAGGTAACGGAGTCGTCAATCTTCATGTAGAGACTATAAATTGTTCGGAGGATTCTTCCCTCGAACGTGGCCAATAGTTTGCAATTTTTCTTGTTAAGGCCCCAAGTTTGCGAAGAATACATGAGGACTGGCAAAATCATTGTCTTGTATAGTAAGAGCTTTAACCCTATGGTAGGACGTTTCCAGCCAAATAGTTTTTACACGCTGAAATAAGCTCTGTTGGTAGCCAAGAACCATGCGCGGATATCATCATCCTAGCTGTTACCGGTTGTGATCTTCGACCCCAGATTGCCAACGATCTCAAAGTTGTAGCCTCCCACTTTTATTGTTCTCATCTTCTCATATTCTAACCAGTATCATGTGATGCTGTCGACTCTTTGGTCTTGGGTGCTTTCGTTACCACCATGTACTTTATGCTTGCCTTCATTAACTTGCAGCCCAAGATCATACGCCAGCTGTTCGATCTGGATAAAGGTAGATCGTACATCTCTGAGTGTTCTTCCCATAATGTCAATATCGTTACCATAGGCAGTGGTCGGGGTCAGGCTAGTCAGTCTTATCAATTTCATTTGGAAACCGAATTCTCTCATGGTCGTGTACAGTTTTACCTTGGATGCTATAAGGTCGAAGTCGATGGAACAGCTTTTCTATCGCTTCCCGCAGAGAGAAATATGATCCTATCTGCATACATTTTGGACCGTTTTCGAAATTTTTTTTGTCAACATTGGCAGTTACCAAGTGTTTTGTGTAAAACAAAACCTTATTAAAATCGGTTTACTGTCTATCTGTCACACGCATTTTTCTTGGAAACGCTTATAGCGGTTGGTACCAAATTTGGGTGAAAGGTAAGAACGCTCACGCATGCAGCGACCTACGTCTTTCTACGTCGAATTTAAGGGGGGATCCCCATACATGCAAATGAAGAATGTACAATTTTTTCAGTAAATATAGTAATGAGGGGTATCAAATGAAAGGTCCCAGTCGGTATTTTTCGAACCCGAACCAAAAATCTGGAAAAAAATCTGCTGCCTAGGCTCCTACAATTTCAATCTAGAATCATGAAATGTAGGCTATAATATAGAGCATGATCCTACTAAGTTTGGTGAAAATCGCACCATTACTAACAAAGTTATAATATGTCAAAATTGTCGCTTCTATGCAAATTTAAGGCTTTGAATGTCAGTAGCAAGCGAAAGTAGATATTTTCACCTAATTACATGCTAGGTAGTAATGGGATAAATGTCACTCAAATGTTCTTATAAGAGAAATACACAAAACCTTTCATATCTGAAGCATCCAGCTTCCTATTTCCCGACTTGTTATGTCTGACACAGTTTCAAATTTTGAAAACTTCTCAAATACTTTATCTTTGGCGGCCTGGTCTGATTATGCTTTAGGTTAAAGTTGCATAATTAGGCAAGACCTCACACGACCTCCGAGTGGTGGCCGCTGGAAACCGTCTTCGGGCGGGCCAAGAGTGTATAGAGCCGGGCTGGGAGTAGGCTCATCCAACTGACGAGGATCTGTTTGTCTGCTGGTCATGTGTTAGGGGCAAGTAGATCTGGCGGGGGGATGGACTGAAGCAACAGCCCGGGGATCGTCCTCCCTGCACCGGAGAAGGTGCTAATAGGACCCCAAGCCAAGGTGGAACAGCATACGCCGAGGGCTGCGTGGCCAATGGGGAGCTTGGTCTTTAGTATGCGAACTCTGAATACCTTGGGCACCTTCAGTTTCAAATAAGACCCTTACCCTGGTGGCCGGGCCAGCCAGGGTGGACATTCTTCCCGGACTACTCGTGGGACCAAGACATGGACTCAATTAATAAAAAAACCAAAACGACGATAGAAGAGGAGGCGATGATGCCAGGCGCATCATCGGAGGACGAGCTGCTGGCCTCCAGCCAGGAGACAGTGGCCGTCGAGAGCAGTACACTCGGTGCCAGCCGTAGCACCGTTATGCTGAAACCAACCGCAGGGACCTCCCGGAGCGAGGCGTCAGACGGACTAGTGGCTTCTAGCCTGGAACCCACTGCCGTCAGGCTGGATGTAGCGAGTACCAGACATAGTACTCCTGACCCGAAGCCCTCAGCGTCGAGGGATCCCTCGAAAGCGAAAACCGACAAGAATCGCCGGAAACCGGCTAAGAAGCGAAGGTCCACGGGTGTCCTGCTCAAGAGTCAGTACCAGAAGGCCATGCATATTCTCGGCAAGATTGCCAAGAATAAGGAGGCCGGTACTGTCGACGAGCGGGATGAAAAAGACCTCGCTAAATACCAGGCGATTGTTGATGAATACAACAGCAAACGCCAGGCTGACGAGCAGAAGGCGAAGCCCATCGCTCTAAAACGCAACCGATCTCAAGACGAAGTCGAACAAAATAAAAAGCGGAGTAGAGTGGGCAAGAGCGCAGACGCCAAGCAACCTACGAAGGAAATTGTGCAGCAACCGTCAGCCGGCGGGCCACGTACTGCGAAGACCTTCAGCGATGTGGCCAGGAGTCACTTATGGGTGGCGCTGGCGGATGGCAATTCTGCTAGCGGCAAACTAACGCTGGAGGTGTGGACCAGTGTTGAGGCTAGGCTGTCGGGCATGGTCTATGAACATCTCGTGGAAACCGGAGGCAAACACCCGGGACTCACTCCCCACTTTGATTCATCTCATGTGGTCCGTGGGTTCCACGTAATAGCTTGCATGGACCAGTGTTCTAAGGACTTTCTCGGCTCGTGCGTCGCTAAGATCAGCGACGCTTGGGAGGGCGTTAAGCTCAAGACTATCCCTTACGACGAGATTCCCAGGAGACCGGTCGCTCGCATTTGGTTGCCGAAGATCCGCATGGAGAAGGACAAGCTGGTCCATTTCCTGCGCCTTCACAACCCCGGGATTCCCATGGCCGACTGGGTTGTTATAAAGGAGGAGGAACCTCAGATAAACAGCCAGCCCGTACTACTCCGCATAAACGAGGAGTGCCTGGAGGCACTGAAAAAGGCCGATTACAAAGTGTGGTTCGGAGTCAGGAATGCCAAAGTAAAAGTGTTCCGCTCTGCAAAACCGGACGACGACCTTGACCCAATCGACGCCGCCAACGAGCTGTTGGAGGAGATGACGATCGACGGTCCGACGGGGACTGACGAACCCCCCACGCAAGCAGATCATGCTGAGGGTAACGCAGATAAATCTGCAGCACTCGAAGTGTGCCTCGGCTAATCTGCTCGTCTTCCTCTTAGAGGAAGACATCGACATCGCCTTAATACAGGAGCCCTGGGTCGGAAGCGACCGAACCATCAAAGGGCTCCAAAGCAAATATTTTAATTTATTCCACAGCACAGAAGACGCTGATCAGGCTAAACCTAGAGCATGTATTCTTGCGAGGAAGAGTCTGCACGCTTTTCTGTGCCCGGACCTGAGTTCCAGTGACCTAGTTGTGGTCAAGCTGGAGCAGGTGGGGGCAGAGAACGTGTATATTTCCTCGGCGTACATGGCTCACGACCGATCAGCTCCGCCACAAGAACTACAACATCTGACGAACACCATAACACCAAAGAAAGCCAACCTGCTGATAGGCTGCGACGCAAATGCAAGGCATACGCTTTGGGGCAGCTCTGAAATCAACGAAAGAGGTGAGTCATTCTTTGATTTTATTATTACTTCAAATCTATCGGTGTGTAACAGGGGCAGTACACCAACCTTTCATTTCCCCTGCTCGGAGAACTGTGACGGTTGGGAGGAGGTCCTTGATATCACCCTAATAACCGACAACGGGATTCTTAGGGTGGAGGACTGGAGAGTGTCTGACCAGAGATCCTTCTCTGACCACAGTTGGATACTCTTCAGTCTAGATCTCGCCGCAGAGGTGTCCAAGCCCTTTAGAGACCCCAGGAGGATCGACTGGAGAAGGTTTGGTCAGGTAATTAAGAACAAACTCTCCGGTGCGCAAATTGGTAGGATTGGCACGACAGACGAACTGGAATCAAAGGTCGGGGCTCTGGAGAAGGCTTTTGATACCGCCTTCAAAGTCTCGTGCCCTGCTAAGTACAGCAAAAAGACCCTGCCACCGTGGTGGAACGAAGATCTCTCTAGTCTCAGGAAGTTGACCAGAGAAATCTTCAACATCTGCTACAGGCAAAAATACTGGCAGCCATACAAGGACTGCCTAAAGAAGTACAAGTCGGCCATCAGGACCGCCAAGAGGCGGTCTTGGCTAAACTATTGTCAGAACATTGAAAGCACTAGTGAATCCGCGAGGCTCAATAAAATTCTGTCCAAGGAACATAAGAGTCCATCCTTCCTTAAAAAGTCGGAAGGCTCCTGGACGGAATCTTCTAGTGAAACCTTGGAGCTGCTGGTGCAAACGCACTTTCCCTCCAGCGAGGAGGACTGTGAGTCAGAACCTCGCTTGGAGGGTTTGCGGCAACCCCAGCTGTGCGAGACTATCAAATCGGTAATTACCGGGGATAGGGTCGGCTGGGCTATAAACAGCTTCTCCGCATACAAATCTCCAGGCCCAGACGGCATAATGCCAGTCATGCTACAGAAGCAGCAGGAAAGGGTTGTGCCGTGGCTTGTTGAGATTTACCGGAGCTGCATCACTTTAGGATACGTACCGCAGTCCTGGAGGCGCGCACGAGTGGTTTTCATACCGAAAGCGGGCAGGCGAGGTCATGAGTCCGCGAAGGACTTTCGGCCAATCAGCCTGACCTCTTTCGTGCTGAAGACCCTAGAACGCGTCCTGGACATTCACTTAAGGACGATTATGGAGAGAACGCCTTTATCTAAGTCCCAGCATGCCTACCTCAAAGGAAAATCCACAGAAACCGCCCTCCACGAGGTAATTGGCACGGTTGAGCGGTCGCTGCAGTACAAGCAGTATACCCTTGCTGCCTTCTTGGATATAGAAGGAGCCTTCAACAACGTCAGTACCAACGCCATCAAGGAAGCCTTGACCGGTATTGGATTGGAGGGGTATCTCACGCATTGGATTATTTCCATGCTGAGTACCAGGATAATCCAATCCGATCTGGGAGGCAACCACTTGACCAGAGCTGTGAACAGAGGCACGCCCCAGGGTGGTGCTATCTCACCGGTGCTCTGGTTAATAGTAATGGACAAAATTTTACGTACATTAGACAGCAGCGGGGTGAAGGTGGTGGCGTATGCCGACGACTTGGTGATACTAGTATCTGGGATGTTTCTGTCCATTATGAGCGACATCATGGAAGGAGCGTTGCGAAAGGTGTGCCTGTGAGCCGCAAGATGCGGACTCAGCATAAACCCAACCAAAACGCAACTGATGCTATTCACCACCAAGACAAGGATACCTGAATTCCATCTACCACGGCTGAATGAACAAAGACTGGTTCTTTCCTCTAATGTGAAGTATCTGGGTGTAATCCTGGATCCTAAGCTAAATTGGAGGTTGAACATAGAACTGAGGGTTAAGGAGGCCTGTATAGCCTTTTATGCCTGTAAGAGAACCTTTGCCAAGAAATGGGGTCTCCGGCCGAGGATGGTTCTCTGGATGTACACCGCTGTAGTGCGTCCGATCCTGACGTACGGATCTATTGTATGGTGGCAGGCTTTGAAGAAGAAATACAATAGAACGAAGCTTAATAGGATTCAAAGAACCGCGTGTGCAGGTGCTACGGGGGCTCTGCAGTCTTGCCCGGCAGATGCTCTTAATGTACTCCTGCATCTCCTCCCCCTTGACCTCCACATCAAATATGTTGCAGCGTGCAGTGCCGTCAGACTACGTGAGTCCGGATGCTGGGCAACGAAGTCCTACGGCCACAGCAACATTCAAGATGAAATACCTCGAGAAATCTGGGCATCCCCCACGGACTATGTCACACGCAAGCTGAACTTCACGAGAAACTTTGCTGTGGACCTTCCAACCAGGGCAAAGTGGAAGACCGGCGGCGTGTTGCAAGACTATGACACGGTATTCTTTACGGACGGATCAAAGATGGCCTATGGAGTCGGCGCGGGGGTTTTCTCGAATACACACGGTGTATCCAAGTCGTATGGTCTCCCAGGTTTCACCAGTGTATTCCAGGCGGAAGTACTGGCGATATTGGAAGTCTGTCGATGGCTGGAGCGTCATTCGAGCCCCAAGCGTAACATAGCCATTCTGACCGACAGCCAAGCGGCCATCAAGGCCTTGTACTCAACGACGACATCTTCCCGGTTGGTGGGGCAGTGCAGAGACACGCTCAACCATCTGGGCGGCACGCTCAAGATCACTCTCCTCTGGGTTCCCGGGCATAGGAACATAGAAGGGAATGAGCGGGCTGACGGATTGGCCAGGAAAGGCTCTGCTCTTGGCAGTCCCTCGGGGAACACAGTCGGTGTTCCGCTGGCGGCTGTCGGGGGCCGAGTCTACTCGCACTACCTAGCAGCCGCGAGCCTGAGATGGCGAAGGCTTACAAGCTGTGCCAAATCAAGGAGAATTTGGCCCGCTTATAACATAGCCCGATCACGAGAGCTCCTGTGCCAGACGCGCGCAAATGCATTCAAGATTACGGCGGTCTGCACGGGGCACTGGCCCATAGGGGACCATGCCGCTAGGCTCGGCTTACCCTACAACTCGCATTGCCGAAGCTGCGGAGAAGGAAGGGAAACCCTCATGCACTTTCTCTGCGATTGCCCGGCTCTGGATCGAGTCAGGCTGCGGACACTGGGTAAACCATTCTTTGGGGGCCTCAGTGAGATTTCTAGTTGCAGGGTCGGAGAGCTGCTTTCCTTCGTGAATGCTACGGGCTGGCTCTGAAGATCCGAGCCAGCCGGACTCCGCTTCCCTGTTTCTGTAACAACAGTCACGGTCTTAGGAGTTTGTGGCATCAAAACGGCGCACCAAAGCGCTAATTGGGCTCCTCGGAGCGGCCACTGATACCTACCTACCCTACTTTATCTTTTGTTATTTCCCGCTGCCACCATATCACCAAAACGATGAAATCATGTAAAAGAACCACTGTCAAGAATTTGAGTGTTAAAATGCTCATCCTGATACTTACCAACCAGGCTCTCATGATCCACACGATACATTCCTAACGATGCATTGCAACACGTCAGTGTGCTTCAAAATCAAAATCTGAGAAACGATATGTACATTCCAAACAATAGTCTCATCATTGTTCAATTTTCATTGACACTGATGAATATTTAATAATATGTAGATATACAGTTACCTCTCCCCTATCATGAGCCGCACTGATAACAAGCGCAAGTACAGCACAGAAATTCTAACCCACAGATTACACTGCAACTATCGAGCGGAGGATATCGTATCCGCCACAATAGAACGTGTGTTGCTTGTAGTGGTGGAAGCCAATGGTATTATGCCATGACATAGTAGTAGACTAAAAAGGAATGTTTGAAAATGGGCAAACAGTAGCCGAAACGAGGCATCCTACAGCAACAGCCTCAACTCCGACGATGCTGGCAGGAGCAGTATGAGCAACATTCCTTGACGAAGCAATTTAGCCACAAAGGAATTATTATGTACGAGTATTACTCGGCTATGCTTTGGGTCGATGTGCTGGGAATTTAAAACAGTCGACATTGAAGGAAAACTTTGTGTAGTCTGGGAAGGAAGGAAAAAGTTGAACTATAAACAATATAATTATCCAAAGATTTGGACAGAGGCCAAACGTATTTTTCATTCTTGCCGGGAACTCCGGTACAGTGCCACTGATTTTGTTACCAATTCCGTCGAATAATAATCTGGCACCGTGACACGCTAATTGTCCCTTTTCAGTTTTTATGGGGCTATTCAATCCGGCTTGCTCAGCCATTTCAGATTCTCGAATAGAAATTACTTTATCATAGAGAAGGATAACAGTTCACCGAACTTAAAGGGTGAAAAAAAAACCTAAAGATAGAAGCAACAGCAATAACTTCACTTTTACGCACCCGAGGGAAGCCGAAATTATTTTATAAAATGGATATCCAGATGAAATAAATTTTGTTAATTCTTCAATGGAACAAATGTGGTAGGAGTTCACCCTTATATTAGAAAATAACACGATTCGCTATTACTCATGTTGTCATAAGTTCCAATTGTTGAGCACATAATTTCAAATCTATCAATAAAAATGTTGTCACTTTCAAGCTCTTTTAAAAGTGTTTTGCGAAATGTTTTTCCACCAAGTTTGCCTTATGGCTGACACAGAGTCAAAACGGGTACCACTGAAGGACAATTATTATTATTTACTAAATATGGTTATTTTAGCGGACTTTCTAATATAAAACGTGACGGTACAGAGGGCTACTCTCGTTACTTTCAGGATGGAGCTGCAAAATCCCTTGAGTTCCTCCTTCCTGATGAAAATAACGGAGGCAAATGAGAGGGAGAGCGAAGGCGACCGTTCATGACACCAGCCTGTGAGGCGGTTTAATTTTAAACAAGGAGCATAAACATTAAGCTCAGCTGAGCTGAAATGAACTGAAGATATCAGTTTTTCCATTTAGGGATGAACCCTCTTCAAGGCTGGTAAAGATCAAACAGTGTAGCAAAGCACTGATACGCTGCTTACGTCAGGATACTGGTTGTAAGCCCATGGACGATATCTCCTACAAATGACCTGTGAAGCTAGCATGCACAGAGGCAGAACTAAGATACAATAATAGAGCAGTTTATTGCATAACCATTACAGTATGAAGGCCAGTTTTGTTTTACATAAAAAAATCTAAACAGCTGATTCCAAAAAGAAAATTGACCAAGACCAGAAGGCCTGTCATGGCAATTACAAATGAAAGAAGTTCAGTCAAGCAAAGAAAATTTGAAGTCCGATTCGAAAAACTGAGCAACCATCTTAACGATAATCTTTGAGAATAACATTACAACATCACAATGCAGAGGCTGGAAATCAAATCTGTTCCGTCATCGTTGTCGGCAAAAGTCTTAGCCGTGAATTCATCCCTATCCGGGGCAATAGACAAGCAGGAAATATTTTGAGTGAATTCTAAAATCCTAACTCACAGAGCATTAAACGGGGACATGGACTCAAGACGAGTGTCATTGTTCAGAATTTCAATGATCATTCCCTTCCTCCACTCACTGGAACAGATCTCAGATTCCCAAGATTTGTACCAGGTGTAAGCTTAAATCCGGTATTTGCTCACAGATGGCGTCAATGAGCGTATCAAGCTGCTATGAGCAAGCCATATTGTTTTTTTAGTTCGACATTTGTCAACAATTGTCAATGCATATCATCAGCAATTTCATGCAAAAACATATTTTTTCTCTCCAATAATCATGTCCAGTTTTGTTCCCGGTAAGAAGCATTTGCGCATGAATTGAACGATATGCAGATGAAGCGGCGTCAAAACACATGCGAAATCTTGCTTACCAGACACAAAAAAAAAGATGTTTTTGTATCGGATAGTGACTGGCGACAGAAAATGGATTTATTTTGAGAATCCTAAACGAAAAAAATCGTGGGTTGATGCCGGCAAGACCAAATCGCTTCGGACGGAAGACGATGCTGTGCGTTTGGTGGAATCAGCGGCGTATTGTCTACTCTGAACTGTTGAAACCTGGTGAAACTGTCGATGCCTACCGTTATCCCAAAACCTCATCAAATTGCATGGTGCTCTGAATGAAAAACGGCCGGAATATCAACAAAGATATGAAAAACCGATTTTCATTCATGATAATGCTCCGTCGCACACGTCGAAAAAAGTTCGAAACTACTTAGAAACGTTCAACTGGGAGATACTACCCCACCTCGCTTATTCATCCAACTTGAGTCGTAAGCAAACAAAATGATCAACATAAATGCTTAGATCCTCCAAAGCTAGATATCATCAGAGTTTAGAGAATTCGAATAGAATTAGGAATCTTTATGTGCAGGATGACTCATCTATTTGTGACCTATGCGAAACAAACATTTTTAAAACAAGAGTGTTTGAAAGTGTTTATCGTACTCGATGCTAGGATGTTTGCTTTAAGTGTGGAATATGACGTTTTCCAAACGAACACCTTTAGACTAGACTCAGTTGAAGCGCTTTTGTGGGCGTTTCGCCATCACGTTCTTCAACATTGTGGATGTGTTATTTTGTTGGTAATGAGTTGTCCAAGCTCCTCGGTCCGTTAACATACACTTGGATTTCAAATATCCCGAGGCGACGCTTGAGCAGCTTAGGGTTTTTCTCCACTGTTCTGCGCAATATAGTTCCAGAAAAATCCACCCGTCGGAAATCCCGGGATAATAATATTTGCGCCGAGGTCCACCAATTCGATATCCCTGCCTGAACTTACTTTACACAAAAGACGAACACTGTCCCAACACATGTGTGGAGGTTTCATTACACTCCTCACAGACTCTACAGACAGTGCCCGTAGATATCCCTAGCTTCCCCAGGTGATAGTTTAGCCTGCAGTCACCGCTGGGTACTATTACTATTATCCGAAGGTTCTCCTTCATCACCATCGTCAACAACAGCGCAACAACCGGTACCCCGTCTAGGCCAGCCTTAGTAAGGAACTCCAGACAGACTCCGGTTTTGCGCCGAGGTCCATCAATTCAATATCCCTAAAAGCTGTCTGGCGTGCTGACCTACGACATCGCTCCATCTCAGGCAGGCTCTGGCTCGTCTTCTTTTTTTTCCATAAATAGGTTCTTCTTGATGTGGCTTAAGCAATCTATCGAGCGCTTGCGAACTGTTCCATTCCGGATAAGTTCGCCCAGTATACCTTATAGAGCGAACCGAGCGCATTTTCGGGGTACATCCCTTGTGGCTTTCCGACATATGTTTTCGACATGTGTCTTCCACAGTAGTTTTTGGTTTAGTGTGATTCCCAAATATTTGATTTCTGTTACTCGTTTCACGTCCATGCAATGTAAGCTAATGCGCTTCCTAGCGAATGGTGGTGGTTTTGCGCCGCAACCTATTTCTGCACCAGTTACTAGTGATTCGCATTCTTATTTGAATTCTGTCACATAGGATATCCTCATATTGCTCCTCCAGCATAAAACAATATCATTAGTGCAGTGCAACCCTGAACGTCTATTCCAGCATTTGTTAGCCCTCCTAGAAGTTCATCAACTACCACGCTCCACATTAATGGTGATAATACCCTACCTTGTGGACAACCCTGAGTACTGTTCATGGCAATATAATTTGTACCTGTCGGTATTTCTACTTGCCTACTTTCTAACATTCTGCCCATCCAGAAGGCCAGAGTGTTTTCCACTCCTTTGTGGATTTGGGCCTCACTTATCTCTGTGTACGATGTGTTATCGAACGTTCTTTCGATGTCCAAAAAAGCACACAGTGCTATTTCCTTGGTTACTAAGATAACCCCTAATACACCCGATAGCTGATACAGAGCAGTTTTGGTTAACCGTTCTGCCCGGTAAGCGTGTTGGCATAGATGTAGGGGATTGCGTATTAAAACGTTAATTCTATGATTTTCTCCAATGTCTTAAGTAAGAACGATGTCAGGCAGATTGATCTGAAAAATTTAGAGGGAAAAGGAATCTTCTCCGGAATAAAGATCACTCTTGCCCGTCTCCATGTCATTGGTATATATCCCAGGGCTATGTTGCCCCTTACCACTCGTAAAGGAGATACTAATATTCTACACACCGTCAGTGCCCCTTTGTACCGCTGCCAGTCCGCGGTTTGTTCCGCTCGTTTTAAAAGTTTTCGCACCTCCTTCCTCATTTTGGCAAGGTTCCTGCTCCGCGAGGGTACGTCCCTTGATGACTTCACTATCTTAGCCGAACAGCTGGCCTCATATACAATTACGGGATAGTAGATTACATTACATGACATAGCCGCAATAGAGTTACCACCCTTCCTCAGAGGGCGATGATCAGTCAGACTGAGAACCTTGGTTTTATTGGTGTTTTTGCTTGTCTCTTTTTACGAATCTAGAACTATTTGCGCCTGCTTTAAGAGATCGAATAAATCGTTTTTTTTCGCATCAACCGAATTCTAATATGTATATTTGAGAATACACACGAAAAGTTACAAAGTCTAATGTTCAGTGCTTCCGTAGCCAGATACAAGTCAAAAGCAGACGAATATTAGGTAAATACGGTGCAACCGAATCGCTAGATTACAGCACACTCGCCTCCTCTTGACTGCTTAGCCGAAATTTTTACTTGAAAAGGTAACAGACGTTCAACATAGTAGGTGAAGTTCGAATGAAAGCATTCGAAAAATAGTAATGTAATGTTAATATATATTAATATATTTAAAACACAACCTCTGCAAAAATGCGTGTAGTTGTCCATAGAAACCATCCTTTTCCTCTACATCACAACTGGGATGCTTCTTAGCCTAAATTGGAATTTCGTTGTCCAGATCCTATCAGAAATCGGTTTCCTGATTATGAGAGGGCGTTTTACAATAGTTGTCGAAAATATTCCCGCACCGGATTCGCTTCTGCTACGACTGGAATTTCCAGAATACAAAAGCACAGTGCCAAATATGGCAAGAGGGCGCGGGGTGCTAACCAAAGTACAATCATCTAATTTCGCTCAGGCTCAAAATATGCAGCCTATATTGCCGGAAGCTTTGCTCAAATATTATATAAGCTAAATTGGATATCAACCACATCAGACAATCATAAAAAAATATTGGCATTACGTCGCTTAAATCAGTTGCCGAACATTGTGTTTCCAGACGAGAAAACTTTTTTTGTTAAGCAATTCGTCAATGAATGTCTCTTCCGGAAAGTGTCCGCGATCATTCTGATGAATTATGAGTCAGTTGTCGACATGAGCCGCTGATGATTTGGGCTGCGATCAATATGGTCGTTTGACGTTCATTTTGCTGCGAATAGTTAGCGAACAAGCGAAAATTAACCGATAAATCTACCGGGACAATGTTGCCAGACCTTTCTTAACACCATGGGCGCGCGAGCAATCCGGTTCACACCGCTGGACATTCCACCAAATCTCCCACCCCACCATACCCTAACTTCATACAACGCCTGCTGTTTGCTCAATTTGAATCCGCTTGATTAACCCTTGTGGAGTATTACAGACGGCAGCCTGCTCTAAAACATACCTTATTGGACAGTTTAAAAGAAGATTTAAACAAGAATGGAATCGACTTGACCAGAACTTCATTCGGTCATCATATGAGTTGTTTGAAGAATAATAAGAGGAAATACTGAAAGTTGATCAAGTTATTTTACTACGAAACAAGTCGGAATACCGGAAGCTGGCGCTTCGGATATAAAGGTTTTGTGTTCGTCTTATCTTTTTACGCACATTTTTCCATTCGTATATGACTAAAATCCCAAAATATTCCTTCATGCTTTTTCAAACTACAAGATATACGCACGTATTACAGACGTAGATATTATGCTCACCCTAGACAAACCAACATTGCCTATTACCGAATACTATACTTATACATGCACGTATGTAAATTGATCATACCCATATTTTCAATTTACTTCATGCATAAAAGTATACATATGTACATCTAAAGTCCGTATATTGAATACTGCTGGTTCAATGCAGTATGTCAAAGTTCCCTCCTACCTGTTAGCAGCGAGAATGAGAAAGCAACAGGATTTTCTTTCTGGTGCAAGACTCGGGGGTCGATTTAACAGAATCTGTGGCATTGGATCAGTAAAGGGAGCTAGGATCTTCTACGATGAAAGATCCATAAGACCGAGAGCTTGCGTCCTGATGTCAAGACGGTTAGAGGCAACCATGCTAGGACAGTACTGTTGCCAGGAATTAGCTCAGCAGCATCATACAATACCAGATAAATGGCGAGAGGAAAAACATCATAGTTGCCTCCGCTTATTTACCCTATGATTCTTTGCATCCTCCACCGACGCAAGAGCTTAGGGATCTGATGGCGTACCCAGAATCAAGTGGTTTCGAGCTTTTAATAGATTGCGAAGCTGTGTGTTGGGGCAGTAGCAAATGTAATCCAAGAGGAGAGAAGCTATTTGATTTTATCCCTTCAGATCCTTTGACTGCAAACGTAGGGTGCGCCCCTTATGTTCGTGGGACCGAGAAGCGAGAAGCGAAGTAATTGACCTAACAACTTGTACCTCAAAAGTTTTAGAATTGATTACACACTCACTGTAAGATCACCGAAATCTAGAATTCAATCTGACTATTGCGGGCGAACCGTCTGCAGAACAAAGACGGAACCCTAGGAAACCAAAATTCAATGAACTTCTTGGCAAAGTACAGTTGCCTAGGCGACAAAGGACTCCTTTGGCGCTGAAAAATGAACTGAAAACTCTGAACGGTACACTTTTAAAACGGTGGAACCGGGAACTGCAAAAACTCAGGAAATCAACCAGGCGACTTCTAAACCGTGCTTGCAAAAGTAATAAGAACGAAGACTGGTTAAATTTCAGGAATTCACAGCGTGAATATGAGAGGCTCGTTAGGTGTTCGAAACGAGACTCCTTTAGAGCATACTGTGAGGAACTGGAAGGCGAAAGAGAGACTTTAAGGCTGTGCAGAGTCCTCAAAAGGGATGGGTCGGCCAAGTTGGACTCTCTTAGAAAACCCGACGGTACTTTTACGAGCTCCAGACTAGATTCAGTACAGACCCTCCTGGAAGCACACCACCCGGGACCACGCAAGTGCTGCAAGGGGAAAACTGCGAAAGCAGTTGTTACCCATGCAAAGGTGAGAGCTGCTGTACTGCCCTTTGAACATTTCAAAGTAAAACTTTGTGATGCCTCCAGAGAGCATGGTGTTGATAATGCTTTAATGAAGTGGATCCATGCTATGCTAACGCATAGATTGCTGTGCGCTGAGGTGGGTATCGATCGCTATCTGACTGCATAAGCAACGAAGAGCTGCCCCCAAGGAGGTGTGCTTTCGCCACTTCTGTGGAGTATGCTGATCAACTCACTACTATGCAAACTGCAAAATTTGCCAATACAGGCTCAAGCTTATGCTGATGACGTGGCTGTGCTTGCTGTTGATCGAGATCTTGGAACGGTGTGTAGGAATATACAACGTGCCCTTGATTTGATAGACAGCTGGTGCCTCTGACATGGTCTGTCAGTTAATCCAAATATGATAAAACCACAATGGTATTATTCACAAAAAGGAGAAAACTGGATTGACTTTGCCTCCCTGAGATGAGGGGTACTACCCATCAACTCTCTGTAGAAGTGAAATATCTGGGAGTCATTCTAGATAAAAAACTTCTTTGGAACAAACATGTAGAGGTAAAGATGAAACGAGCTCTCACAGCTTATGGGCTGTGCAGACGGACCTTTGCCTCGACATGGGGGATGGGGGCTCAGGCCTCATGTGGTAATGTGGATATACGTTGCCATCATTAGGCCGATGTTCGTATATGCATCCGTAGTGTGGTGGATTAAGGTGAGATAAAACGGTTTTCACCGTAAACTAGCCGCACTGCAAAGAACTGTGTCTGGGTATCACTGGTGTCATGAGCACGACATCCGGCGCAACTCTGAATGTACTACTCAATTTGCAACCCCTGGGTATATTTATTCAAAGCACTGCAATGAGACCAGCTCCTAGGCTAATTCGATTAGATCTGTGGGGAAACAACGGATGTGGGGGCACAGAGCATTGGAAGAGTTACTGTGAGGACTGAATCCAGTTCTTACAATGCGTTCCGACTCTTGTGTCACCATACATCTGTTTGGTAGAAGATATGAAGTTACCATGAAGCGTAGAGATGACTGGGAAGTCCCAGAGGAATGCGTGGCGGGATATACGGAAGTCTTCTACACCGATGGCTCAAAAACAGAAGAGGGTTCTGGAGCCAGAGCCTACCTCTTGAATAAAAACGAGAAGTGGGCTTTTCCTTTGGGACAATATGCAACGGTTTTTCAAGCCGAAGTTTATGCGATCTTAAGGGCGGCAAACTGGGTGATTGACAAGCGATTGAAGGACAGGCGCATCGCAATCTGCAGTGATAGCCAAGCTGCATTGAGGGCGTTGAGTAGTCCTTTGATCACCTCGAAAATTGTTCAAGAATGCACAAACCGTTTGAATTCTATCTCTAGATTCAATACGGTGGAACTACTCTGGGTACATGGTCACTGTGGCGTAGAGGGAAATTAAATCTCGGATGCTTCAACAAAAGAGGGTTCATGCCAGGACCGGACCCAGCAGTTGGAGTATCAGTAGCATTGGCTAAGTCTGCTTTCAAAAACTGGGAACAAGCTTCCCATTATGATAGGTGGCAGAGCCTAAATGCTGCTCGACACACCAAACTTTTCCTGTCAGAACCGAACATGCGTACCGCAAAGCTTATTCTGTCGAAAAGCAGGAGGACTTGTAGGTGTATTGTGGGCATTCTTACAGGCCATAATTCACTAGCTGGGCATATGTTCAGAATAGGAATTATTCAAGATGATACGTGTCCCTCCTGTAATGGGGAAGCGGAATCCACTGAGCATTTTCTATGTGAATGCCCCGCCTATGGACACATCAGGCATCAGATCTTTGGTGCCGATGTTCTCCAGTTGCGACGAGTAGCATCACATCCACTAACGGAAATCCTGCGATACGTTAACGAATTCGGAATATTCCGTTAGATGGGGGTGGCGAGTACAATGCGCCAACACGGCCTGAGTGCTCAGAAGCTGTAGCTTCTCCCCTTTCCGACTAAAATTCTAAAATATGATAATATACTATTATTAACTTTATTTGTGAATCGGAACGGGATATATTTTGAGGCCCAGATTTCGTTTAGATACACCAATACTCAGCCTCACTGCCTACATTTGACCCGCTATCAAACATGGAACCAGTTTCGAAAAGTAATAATTGAGCCCTTTCATTTGATACCCCACATGGCCACATTCTGTGAAAAAAAATTGCACCCTCCTATCACATATATGGGAAACCCCTTCTTAAACTTAACACAACATGGCGCCATTTGCTTTATGTAAAGGGAACAACAGACCATACACTCTCACCAATTTTTATGGCAATGGGTCTAGTCGTTTCCGAATCAGGTATGACAGACAAACAGATATCGACTTGACTCTAATAAGGTTTTGTTTCACACGAAACCTTAAGAACAAACACTTCGTTGCACCCGGTAATAAACTTACTTCTGCCTTTGTCTCTTTTATCTGGATTAGGTTCATCCTTCTCTTGGTCGTGTAAGTAGTGTTGAGCCATCACTGCTTCAGGCAATAAAGTACACATGAAAGTTAAATTATGAATTTCCACAGAATTTGTGAGGAAGAATATATTGCAAAAGTCTCAATCAATCATCATCGCAAAAGTCAAATCAAGTGTATGGAGCATTCTCTATTTAATAAACACAATGCGTTTCAAGAACCCCAACTTCCAGTGTGTTAACATTTTTTGCAACCAACGAAATTGTATAATTTTTGCATACTCATAAATGAGTAAAAATTGTTTAAGGTACTATAAAAAAGCTTCCCGCTGAGTCCATGTGCCTGAAGAGCAACGTGATTCGGGAAACTGAAACGCATACACAAATGCCTCCATTGGTGAAACCTTTGAAATGCAATGAACGACTACTTTAGAAACGTATAAATTGCCAATGAAAGATGACATTCGGAAAATCGTTATTTTTTAAATGGCTCTAGATAAGAAGTATATCCGTTTAGGAAGCGAAAATACATCTACATGGAACCGCGAAATGTGGCTAGGTGCACGCTAATTAGCGCTTTATAGAATAATTAGAGCAACGCTTCATATAAAACTCCGAAATACAGCACTGAAAAGAAAGCTCTCCGAATCTTTGGGAAATACATTGTTTCAAAAATTCCAAAACTAGTATTAGATTGCTGCAATGCCCCGAATATGTACCACAATTTTATAGAAACTATATATAAACAAACTTGGTTCCATTTAAGTCAAGTGCAATACGGGGCGAACTGTGCATGTAATGTAATTACCCAAATGGATGTAAATGGAAGCCCATTATTTGAAATCAATACGACAAAGCTAGAGGAGGATTGCGCCAGGAAACCATTAACATCGTCCAAAAGTCAAGTCAATTTCAAATATATTGCAAGTGAAAAGCCGTCAATGGCCAACAACTGAAACTTTTTCTGACCTCAATTCTTTATGTTAACCAACCGATTGTATAATTTTCGGTGACAGATGAGCACTTTCAGAATTCCGACACAAAATAATGCCTTCATTGATTTCTGTGGACCATAAGCATCATTATTGATCTCTTTGCATGAGCACCGCCGTTAACTTACATCCAAATTTTATATCTTTACTTAGACTGGGTTGGGAAGAAACAGAACTTTCCTCCAAATACAAGATATATGGACACGCAGCCCATGGCCCTTCACACAAACTGCGAACGGACATCTTGCACAATAGCGTTTCAGCAGTTTATTGAGAGGATAAAATAAAATGTAGCAGATTCGTGCTCCAAGACTTGTGAAAGAGAAGAAATATTTCCGGAATAGTAAAGTTTACCTTTCTGGGAAAAGGTCACAATGTTCGTTTCGGTGTTTGTTTCAAGGTGGTAAAGTAAACATGCTCTTCTCGAGGTGACCCAATTCTTGGCAATACTAACATTGTGTCTATTTTCAACTTAAACGATTCAACATGATTTCTCAGTTATCATTAGGGAGGGAGGAAGATTTCAATGCAAACTAAGTAAAGCCATGGAGCGATAAACAGAAAAGTAAAACACAATTTGTTGATACTAGTGATTAGTTAAACATATTCGTCCTTCATTTAATTTGTATTTTCCAATCGAATCATTTGATATTAGGAAACCCAGAAATAATTTATGGTTTGCTGATTGAAGAAAACATAAGTTTCATTAGAACAAAGAATAGAAAGGCATGCGATGGAACGTAATAAACAATACGAAAAGCCTCTTCCTATGCGGATATACGAAAACGTATCAAATATTAGGTTGGGGAAAAAGTAATGTCGTATTTTGTCAATAGATAGCGAAACTTAAACATATCTTGTGTTGTACTTATCGCATCGGGCCATACTATACGGCGATTTCAAGACGACAATCTGGGCTACCGGTGTCTTTGACAGTTTTATGATCGTATGTTTCAGTCTCAAGTTATAGCGCGTCAAAGATGGAGTCCATCAAGGAAGAAATTCGTCATATTTTACGTTTTTACTACCTGAGAGGTAAAAATGCAACGAAGGCGGCCAAAAAATTTGTGAAGTTTATGGGTCCGATACTGTAACGATTCCCACAGTACAGCATTGGTTCGCTCGATTTTGTTCTGGTGTGGTGGATGTCGAAGATACACCCCGTACTGGGAGGCCAATCGTCGTAGAAACCGACAAAATTCGCTCGATTGGCCAGGAACTGGGTAAGGATCATAAAACCGTTTGGAACCATTTCCAGAAGATTGGATTCCAAAAAAAGCTGGATGTTGGAACGAATTCGACCCATTTTTGAAGCGGATGGTGACTGGTGATGAAAAGTGCATCACGTACGACAACCTCAAGCGAAAAAGATCGTGGTCGAAGTGCGGCAAGCCGGACCAAACCATCGCCAAGCCCGGATTGACGGCTAGGAAGGTTCTGCTATGTGTTTGGTGGGATTAGAAGGATATAATAGGTCAAATCTGTCGCTTCTGTGCAAATTCAAGACTCTGAATGTCAATATCACTTGAAAGTGGATATTTTCACATAATATATACATATATTACTTGCTACATACTAATAGGCGAAATGCACACTAAAATCTCTTCATAAAGTACACAAAATACACAGAAATACACATAACCATTTATACCTGAAGCGTCTAGCTTCCGATTTCTCGACTTGTTTGTATCTGTTGAAGAACTACGCACTAAGTACGTAGTGTGTTCCGTGACGGTAATCCGTCGGACTACCAATTCGGACATTACCTTGCGCTAGCCTCGCATTAGGGAGCCTGCAAGCCAGGCAATTTGTTTCATCAAAGGAAGGGCAGAGGAATCAGAGAATTGTTAGTTCAACAAACCACCTACCATTCGGTCCCACACCTGTCGAGCTCTATCTATTTCGCAACAAGAACCTGAACATAATGCGCAAAAGGGGTCCATCTGTCAGCGTTCCTGAGCATTTTTATGACAACTGTTGTAGGTAAAGAGCTCCCCTGTGTCTGCGGAACGTTGCCGATGAATTATCTCCCAACTTCCTCAAGAAAAAATGTGATCGGCGCTGTCCACCATTGCAGAACGCACAGTCAAGGAATCGTACCTTCCCAATTTCGTACAGGTAGCACTGAAAAAATGAACTAAGTTAAAGCCGAAACTCCAGCTTTGGCTTCGTCCACTGTTGCTTTGATTTACTCAAAGCTCTCAAGATATAACTGTCCGTTTTGACTACTTAACTGTAACTGTATTACTGTCCATTTTGACTGTTTAATAATCTCGTCGATACAGAATGCAGGGTCGAAATTTTCTTTTTAGTCAAGATAGTCATCTTGACTCAGCATTTTCCAGTGCAAGGCTGAAATCGTGAGCAGTCCGACTTTTCTTGCATATTCAGTCTAAGTAGACTATCGTGCTATCTCCGACCTGATTTGCATCCTCCTCTGGCCCTCAGCGTCTCATAGGGCAGGGAGCAGACTCTCAGGTAACCCCTCATTATGCCCAAAAGGTAGCCCGGCACCGAAATTCGGCTTACGGCTCTGCGGCTCAGATCGATGAATAGCATCCATAACCTTTATGATAAGATCCAATGTGGATCTTTCTGCTCTAAAAGCGAACAATTTAGAGAATAATTGCTCGGCACTCGCGATGGTTGAGGGGGTAGAGCATCTGCCTCCCAATCTTGCTGCTATGGGTTCGCATCCCAGTCGTCATGGGTGTTTGTGTTCGTCTTGTGTTTGTCTCGCTGCTGTGAGTTTATCACTTGCACAGCGTTAAGTGTGGTGATAGATAGTGAAACTGAAGCACAATCTGACTGTGTAGATTCCCCATGCCCTTTCCAGCGACTAGGAAAATCGCCTACTCCCGGTAAACGTTGAATGCGCCGAGGGGTAGGAGCACCAGCTCGTGAATCTTTGCCAAGATATCCTCGAGTCCTGGCGCCTTCCTGCTTTGTGTAAATACAAAACCTTATTAAATTGATTCAATGTCTGTCTGTCACACCTGATTCATCGAAAACGGCTGACCCGGTTGTCACGAAATTTGTTAATAAGATGTCTAAACCCCAGATGCCCATACATGCAAAAAAGAATGTAAACTTTTTTTCATCAAATATAGTCATGTGGGGTATCAAATGAAAAGTCTCGGTTAGTATTTTTCGAAGCTGGTCTCAGTTTTGACATTTACTGGAAAGGTAGGGAGTGCGGGGGGTTGGAAGTAATCATTTCTTTAACAGACCCATTCTAAAAAAACTACCCAACCGAAAAATCTGAAAAAAATCAAGAGGCCTAGGCTCCCAAATACCCTCCATACCGATATCTGTTCAAAAAACGTTAATAATAGTATATTATTATAATTTTCAGTAATTGGCTGCAGAACCCCCCAGAAATTTGCAGTAATGTAGGCCATAGAGCATGATACTACCAAGTTTGGTTGAAATCGCACTATTACTAACAAAGTTATAATGGGTCGAAGTTGTCGATTCTTTACAAATTCAAGACTTTGAATGTCAATATCACGCGAAAGTGGATATTCTCACATAATATATACATATATTATGCGCTACGTACGAGTGGAACAAATGCACAATCAAATACACAAAACCCTTCATACCTGAAGCGTCTAGCTTGCGGTTTCCCGACTTGTTTTTAAGGTTTTGTGTAAAACAAAATCTTATTAAAATCGGTTTACTGTCTGTCCGTCATGCGCATTTTTCTCGTAGACGGTAATAGCGATTGACACTAAATTTGATGGAAAGATGGGAACTGTGAACGCTCAAGCATACAGTGGGTTATATCCTTTTACGTCGAATTTACATGCAAAAAGAGTGTAAACTTTTTTTCATCAAATATAGTCATCCGGAGTATCAAATGAAAGGTCTCGGTTAGTACTTTTCGAAGCCGGTCTTAGTTTTGACATTTGTTGAAAAGGGGACTGCGGATGGTCGAAAGTGCTCATTTCTTTAACGGACCCATTCTCAGAAACTACCCAACCGAAAAATCTGAAAAATCACGAAGCTATCACTATATGGTCCCTAGGCTCCGAAATACCCTCCATATCGTTATCGGTTCAAATAAAATTAATAATAGTATATTATCATAATTTTCAGTAATTTGCTACAGAACCCCTCTTAAGTTCAATCTACAATCATGAAATTTTGCAGCAATGTGGGCGATAACAAAAAGCATGATCCTACCAAGTTTGGTGGAAATCGCACTATTACTAATAAAGTTAAAGTTTCCATTTCTTTGCAAATTCAAGACTGAATGTCAATATCACGCGAAAGTGGATATTATCACATAATATATGCATATATTACATGCTGCGTACTAATGGGACAAAAAATGGTAAAAGAATAAAATAAATAAATAATCTAAAAGAAATAAACAAAATTTTTCATACCTGAAACGTACAGTTGCCAGTTTCTCGACTTGTTTTTTGTTATTTATCTTTTTTTCATACTTTTCTTCTACCATTTTTATATATTTCTATTCGTCTAAGATTGTTGTTGTATTTTATTTGTTTTTATATTTTCTTTTTTACTTTATTTATAGTTCATTATTTCAATCTTTTAAGAAATAATGATTTTATTTTGGGTTTTTCTGGTATTTGCCGCGTTAAGACTGAATTATAAAGAAATAAATTGGAGCCAATTTTCTTTGATTTGAGCACCTCTATTCCCCTCTACACCCACAAAACTTAGCTAATAAAGGAGCTTCCTTCAATATAATGGCCAAAGCAGGGAGGCAACCTCAAAGACCGCGTCTCATGGCGCGCGGTCGAACCGTTATTATTTTTTCGTTTTTTACTACATTTCCAGATTTACCTTGTGTGTTGATTTTTACCGAGGACACGTAAAGTTTTGTTAAATGGCACATGAGAGATCGAAGTGTTCAAAGGACCCCCTCCCGCACGATTTCGGGCCAGGCTGGCATAAAGACAATCAAGTGCGTATCGACGCGATGGTGCTTAAATATTTGCGGTCACACCTTCACGGTCGACTTCGCCAACTCTCTCTTTTGGGTTGTGGGATAGCTCTCCCATCTTGGTCGTCTCCGGTCACTTTGACCATCGACCAAACACATTTGTAAGTGCAAAGTAGGCTGTCTATGAAAAGTGCAATATCTCGACAGCCTACACCGATATCGTATTTTGTCGAAAGATGTGGTTGAAATGTATTTTCACTGGCAAAACTATACTGATTTTGATAAGTTGGTGGAAAGGTGAGGGTTTATACAAAATTTAGCAGGAAGAAAGTGCGTCGTTCTGGCCAACCGTTTAAAAACTGTCCCATTTTACAAATGAATAATAATTCGTGGTATTGTGAAGTTTTACTTTTTGAAAAGCAAGAACTCGTCACAGACCTGCAACAAAATTGATACAGTTTATAGTGATGACTCTGTAACAACATGTATAGCACAATGAAGGTTCCAGCGGAAAATTTCGGTGTTAAATATGCAGCTCACTCTAGACGGCCAATCATGGAAAAAGTTGACGAAATAATGAATGAAGAATGAGATTGTTCAGGAGCTAAACATTGATCGTGTAGTTGTTTTAAATTGGCTGTGTTCCGCTGGATTGGTTAAGAAGCTCGATAAGTGGATGCCGCATGAACTGAGTATAAACAATTTAATGGATCCGATTTCTCCATGCAATGAGCTCCAGAAAAAGTTCAAAAACAAACAAGTGTTAAAAAGAGTGGTCACTGGGGATGAGAAATGGATCACATACGACAGTGTGCAGTGAAACCGAATGTGAAAGAAGCCATCAGAAGCTCCAGAAACAGTCGCAAAGCCAAGAATACCGAATAGGAAGGTAGTGCTCTGTGTTCGGTGGGACTACAAGGGAATCATCCAATATGAGCTGCTCCAGCTTGGTCAAAATATTGATTTGGATCTCTACTGTCTAGTTGCTGACGAAACTAAGCGAAACGATTAAGAACAAGTCCGGAAAGGTTTTGTGTATTGCTTCTGAAAGCATATTTGGGTAGTTTTTTGTCCCATTTGTACCTAGCTCGTAGGGTTTATGCATTTAATTTGTCAGACCATTCACTTTAGTATAATACTGACATTCAAGGACTTAGAATGAAATAAATTTGTACAATAATTACAATTTTTCGACTATTATAACTCTGTTAGGAATAGAGGGGAATTGCCAGCTGATATAGTTTCTTCCAGAGCACGATGATTGTAGGAAATATTTGCATTTATGATTGAACGAGTCTCCCGACTGTATTGAATGTGCCGCTACATTTGAGGATCTGGAGTACATTATGTTTCATTGTTCGAGATTCATGGAGACCAGAAAAAGGTTCAGCAACGCCTTCAATTTATATATAGGACTCCACACTCTCGAAGAAATATTGCGGTCTGAGGCGAATTGGATCACAGTAAACGTCACAATAACCGCGATCCAAAAGAAACTCCAAGTGCTGGAACGACCCAGGAAAGCGTGTCCGCCACGTGCCCTAATCGTCCTGGCATAGAGTAGTGTCCTTCCTGCTAAGTAATCTTCACGGTTGTCACGCTGGTATATGGTCAGAAGAGTGGATGAAAATTCCGGCATTTTTTCGAAATTTGTACTTCAGTCCATCAAAAAAATAATTGACTGTGATCGTGCAATTCGAAATAACATAGAGGTTACCCACGGATTAGTATTGACTTCTCCAAACAACTTTACAACTTTAGGCGGAATATAAACGATAACAATGTACAACCATTACCTTTACCAGCAGTTTCTATACCTTAGATAGTTTTAAAATACATTAGTTTCTTTCTATACAGAAAGTGCGATGATAAAATGGGGCCGGAAAGTTGATCGTGTATGACATCATGAAACGTTTTATTTTAGAAATTGGAAAGTGACATTTTGCAGAAAGTTGAAGCAATCAACGAATAACAGTGTAACTTTTAAAATGCTTTACACTTCATTAGTGACTTCTAATGAATTTCAGTATGAATCCAGTATTATGAAACATAAATTGATCAAAGCCAACACGTTTAAATGTATACGAACCCGGCTGAACATGGTCCATCGTTACACAACACTAAGTTTTTATAAAATCGCAAATCTTTCCTTTTAAAAATCAAATTTTACAAGAAATCTGAAAGAACACCGATGAATCAAAATCTAAATGCTAACTAGCACGTTGACAATGACAATTTAAAATTTAACAAGAGAAGCGAAAAGTTGTCACCACTGTTATAACCATTTTTGGAAAAACTACATCATTACACCTAAATTCAATCTACAACTCAAGTATGTCAAATTGATTCGGTATGTTTGACTCGATTCCGGTGCTTCATTGCTCAAATTCATTCACAAGATTGTCTGCAATTAGTTACGGCACATGAGAGTCTGAAACCTATAAAGCCCAGACCATTATTTATTGTGGCTAAAGACGATTCGGCCTAGTAGACAGGAAAAAGTAAATCACAATTATTGAACCCACTAATAGTTTTTCGAATTATTTCACTAATAATAATCCTAATAAGGGTTGTTTGCTCATAGTGTGCCAGATTGAATTTCAAGTAAGTTCTTTCTCCGGTCGAGCTGCACTACGGAGCATAATATAAACAAATGAATTAATACTACCGTAATGAAATATTTTAGATATTAATTTACGAAAAATTAAAATTAATAATTAATTAGATAATTTTTAAAATTATTTAAAGATTCTGAAGTAATTAATTTTAATAATTATTAAAAGGCCAATTAATGATTAGGAGATACGGTTACATCTTTATCATATGCTATGACGTTCAGCTTCATTTGTCCATTCACTGTGCAGAGTCCAGCCCTGTTGCCGGAAGCAATCATTATGCAGTGGCAATAGTTTCAAGACTAGCCATTGGCTCAGGTTCTATAATTAGGTGCTACCAAACTGGTAACTATAGTAAAACAAACGTGAACGTGACGATCTATTCCAAAAAAGGACATATTTTTATTATACTCATGATCTGTGAACATTTAACTTCTTAAGCGATCCGGTACAAAAATTAGAATGTGTAACCAGGACTATCGCTGTGTAAGATATGGCATCTGCACTTGAAAAGCTAATTGTACGAAAAGCAAGTAACTGGCTGCTAATGTTTGCAATGTTTTGACCGATTGTAGGAAAATGGATTCATCAACAACTCCCTATCTCCTTTTTCTTCTCAAGTTTTATGTAAAACCTTAGAAGAAATATATGTCTCATTAAGGTTCACACCCCTACAGAGCAGAGCGCAGAGTTGGGAGATGCCTTCTACGATGCAGTAGAACGAACCTTCGAAGCTCGCCCCAGGTATGATATCAAAATCATATTTGGAGATTATAATAGCCAAGTAGGGATGGAGCCTATATTCAGGCGATTCGTTAGCTCTCACAGCTTACACAAAAACAACAACAACAATTACTTGGTTTGCGCGGAAAGCGGTCCACAAACCTGGACCTCTCCAGACGGGACCACTTTCAAACAAATTAATCACGTTTTAATAGAACACCGCTACCTCTCGAACTTGATGAATGTCATAGTATATAGGGGAATAAAGACGACGGAGAAATGCTGCCACCACCAACCACGGAAGAAACAGTCCGTCCAATCCATCGACCATTGTTGGCAGGCAACAGAGTTTATTTTAGCTTACAACATTACTTAATCGCTTTCGAGAGAAGAATTGCCCGCCCCTTACAAGCGGATGAACGATTCCCTGCCTATATAACCATGAAATCTATGAGCGATACCACGACCGTCTGGTTGTGGATAATATCCGAATCAATCAAGTTGCGATGGGCGGGTCATTTAATCCATATGGGTGAGGATAATCCAGTTTAAAAGTCTATAAGGGCAATATATTTTGTGAAAAAAAAAGGTGGTAGGCCCTGCCTTAGATGGAGCGGTGTAGGCCAGGACGCCAGGCAGCTTTTAGGGATATTGAATTGGTGGACCGCTGGAAGCTCAGCGCTTCAGGTATAAAAAGTTTTGTTGATTTTTTATGTAAGAATATTTTGTTGCACGATGGTTCGACTTATATATAGCTCGTAGTGGGCATGTATATGTTGAATATATTTAATATTCGATTTCATGTGATTTTGATATTTTATCTTGTGAGGAGTACTAATTTGACGCGGAAGGTGAATTTTGACTTACAATAACTTTGTTGATAATGGAAGGATTTTCACCAAACTTTCGCAGCATGATGTTTCGTGTTAAAACTTATCTTTCCGCAAATTTTACGGAGAGTGAAGACGGTTTGCAGTAATTTTTTAAAATATAATAGCATACTATTATTAACTGTAACTTTCACCCCTTTCGGGCCCGTGCACTCCTCCTCTTTACAGCCAATGTCAATACTAGCTGCTCCGAGTCGGCTAGTCGAGACCTTTCATTTGATACGACACATGACCATATTCGGTGGAAAGCATCTACAACAGACTTGCTTATCATAGAATATAGGGATTACCTATCGTAGAGACAATTTGGTTTTCGTCAAGTTAAATCCAAGATCGACGCTTCCTTCCTGGGTTTCATTACATGGCGTCGCCTGCAACACCTTGACGTCGCATTTCCTTAGTGTGGGACTTATCCGCTGCCACTTCGGCCTTTTGATCACATCGTGCACGGGTGACAGATGTGTGCCGACCAAGTTTTTCATTTGAAATATGAGCTATGAGCTTTCGAGTAACAGTAGTGGGCACTTTCATAGTAACACGGAAGGACATTAGCACAGAATAGCCTCAAATTGATCATGGTGTTGAAATAACTGCTTTTGCAGATTTTGGATAAGAAAACAAGAACGAATCTAGGATTATTAATAGATCAGCCGACATGTCATCGTCGGCAGAAACGACGCCTCTTAGATATACAAACTCATCAACGCCTTCGAGGCTTTGCCCATTAATGCAAATAGGGAGTGTGCGATGACCCGTCAAACTGAGAATTGACCCTTCTTGCCTCTCTTTCCAAATCCAGAACCATTTGGCTAAGGTCCATTGCCATATGGGGAAGCAAACAGATGTCATCAGCGTATTCGAGGTGTTTGAGCAAAGATGTCATCGTTATTGAACTCCTCCACATCCTTCGGACAAGGCAGCATGAAGAACGTCATTGATAACAAGAGAAAATAGTCTCGGCGAAAAGTTGGAAACCTGGCGGACTCCGCTTTGAACCTCAATTTTCATTGAAATTTTACCTCAATGCAACACGTGGCATTAAGCGCCATCATAAGTAACTGATAATAGCTATTAGGTTTCCCGGAATGCCTCTTCTGCGTAGAGCACGCCAGATACACTCACGCTATCGAAAGCTTTCTTGAAACCAATAAAAACCAGATGAAGTCAAGATCTTAGCTCCGCGGACTGTTCCACTTCATCCGTAGGGTATCAATGTGTTCCATGCATTGAAGTAACAAGTCAAAGACTTCGAATCCATTCGCGATCATGAGCAATCATGTCGTGGCCAAGACGGATTTTGGAGGCTTCACGCATTCATGCCCCAACCACCACTCCAACCAACCACTCGTCAATCACCCAGTTTGCTGATTGACGAGCGGTTGAAGGGCAGGCACATCGCAAACTGCAGTGATAGTCAGGCTGCATCGTAGGCGGTGAATAGTCCTTTGATCAGAAACCGTTTGAACTCTAACTCTAGATTCAATACGGTGGAACTACTCTGGGAACCTGGTCACTGTGGCGTAAAGGGAAATAAAATCTCGGATGCTTTAGTAAAAGAGAGTTCAACTCCCCCATGCCAGGACCGGAACCAGCAATTGGAATATCGGTAGCATTGGTTAAGGCTGTCTTCAAAAACTGGGAACAAGCGTCCCACAATGACAGGTGACAGAGCCTAAATGTTGCTAGACACACCAAACTTTTCCCGTCAAAACCAAGCATGCATACCGCAAAGTTTATCCTGTCGAAATGCAAGAGACTTGCAGGAGTATTGCAGGCATTCTGACAGGCCATAATTCACTAGGTGGACATATGTTCAGAATAGGAATTATTCAGGATGATGCGCACCTCTCACCACTCCTCTTTCTTCTTGTTATGGACACCGTCACACGGGATATCCAACGTCCAGCGCCTTACACACTGCTTTATGCAGATGATGTTTTCCTAGCATCTGATAGCAAAAATGATCTCAAGCAACTTGTTCAAAAATGGAATGATCGCCTCATGCAACACGGTCTCAGATTGAATCTAAACAAAACTGAATTTTTGACGACCGATTCCCATGAAACAGGCACAATCACTGTCTGTCCAGAACTGAACGATTTAAATAACTCGGGTTAACGCTATCAACCAATGGAGAACTGCGTTATGAAATTGCTTCACGCATTAACGCAACCTGATCGACGTATTAACGAACATCTCAAATCTAAAATTTACCGCAATGTCGTCCGTCCAGTGGCTCTCTATGGTCCTGAGTGTTGGCCGACTATAAAAGACAATGAACGGCGTCTTGCGGTAATGGAGACGAAGATGCTACGTTGGAAATGAGGATATCCGCCATCGTTATGGGCTTGCACCGATCGTGGAAAAGTTGCGAGAGAGGCGTCTTCGATGGTATGGTCACGCAATTCGTGCCAACGAGAATTCACTTGCCAAGATTGGTCTGAACATCGAAGTCGATGGTAAAAGGCAGGCCGAAACAACGGTGGTTTGATACGCTAGATGGGGATTTGAAAGCCTCGAGATTGCACCCAGATCAGGCATTCGATAGAGCCAAATGGCGAAGCCGATCACGACGAGACGACCCCGTTTGTGCACACTCAAAACGGGTGCCTTCTTTCGAGTCTTGACGATGATCCTCTTCTTGAACTCTGTGGGAAAAACTTCGGATTCCCAGGATTTCCGTATCAGCAGAAGTAGCAGATCTACAGAAACTGTTGGTAGGGATGGTTTTAGTGCTTGCGAGTCCCACCCACTGGCGTAGCAGCATTCTTTTTTAAATTTACACCTATGGCCCTTAAAAAAGGCAGACAGAGGGACATTGACCTAAATAAAGGTCCGCCAGATCGCAAAAGGAAGCTCTTATTTTTCAAAAAGGATAAGAAAGTCGAAAGTTACCTAAATGGATCTTTTCCTCCAAATAAACCCCTTGGTTAACATTTCTTGCTAATAATACAATGTGAAATGTGGAAAGAAAATATCTCGTTGCCTTTCATGGATCAAGAAAGCATTCCTTCCCAGAAAAGATTTCCCACAGCAGTTACGCTTTAGAATCGAAATTTTACCCTTGAATCTTAGAGACACCTCAACTACTGACTGCAAATCAGTCGGAAAATAAACAGTGCACGGCCAAGTACTCCGTATTACGTCGTAAGAAAGGTGATTAATCGTTTTTTGATAAGACTTTAAATAGCTGACAAATTTCCAATTCGTTCGTTATCTGTGAAAACTTCTAGCGAGCGAATTGGCAACACGGCGGAAAGTCAACGAGCTTCCGCTGCAGCTAGGGCGTATCACTTTTCTATTTGCATAACAAAAGTCTTGAATGCTCCAACAAAATAATCATGGGTTGCACCGTTGCGTTTAGAGGTGGCCGCCAAGCGAAATCGCTGTCCTCCAGGTAATGAAATGACTTTTTCACCGATCGGAAAGAAGCTAGCCCATTTGGCCTTGCCTTGACGCATTGATGGGGGTGGTGCCCCCACACGCACTCACTTACCTGAGATGATTCCGTCCATTTGTTGCAGCGCGGCTTCCAGCATTTGACTGGCTTCCGAACTCATTTGCGATGTCGCGGCCGCAGTCGATTGTTTTGGTGTTTCGCGGAGCGGTCCTTGCACAGAATCCAACTTGCCCATTTTGGCCAACTCACTATTTTCTCATAATTTCACTGAACAATTACCAAATAGAAAAAAAAGCTGCAAACTCTTAGCCGAAGACAGCGATTTCTGACACCTGTGGATTGTTTTGATCCCGGGCAAGAAACGTCACGTGCCCCCGCCTACAATTTTGCCGTGTTTCCGAACGATAAAGAAATGTTTGTAAAAAAATATGGAGAATGATCGCAACTGCACACTGGAAACTTTCCGATAAATCAAAATTGGCACTTTTAGAAATCAGTTACAGGCGAATTTAGCCGGGCCCCGAAATTATAAACAGAACGCAACAGTCAACTTTTTGCAAGAAACGCCGATAAGTCGCATCGAGACAAATGTCATTCAAACAAGCAGGGTGGGCAACGTAGCGTGCATAGCGACTGCATCAAACATTTGCCTAGTTTGACATTCGCTGGGAGCATTGCATTTTGGTGTCACCAAATGGGATTGATTGTGTTGCTCTGGAAATGGTGCCGGTTTCAGTTTCACTGGCTTTCAGCCATTCTACCGGATGTGAAGTACTCTTGAAGTGGAGTAGGTCCCCTCACAACTCAACAGTTAAACCCTGGACAGGACAAGCGAATCAAATGTAGAACTATGGTGAGTGCTATGGTGCCGCTGGACCGCTGCCCAACTGTACTTTTACATGGGAGTGCTCCTTAGGCTACTTTCCAAACATATTTTCACGCAGGCTACTCTGATTTCCGTTATTAAAATCAACAGCACTGCATTATCATCAATGTTATCCCGTATTTGACATTTGGCTGTATGGCAATGCCGCAAGAACGCCATGATATGTTTCTTTGCACCGGGCCGTGTTGTGGATTTTTGCCGTCGTTTCATGCATTTAGTGGATTCATTCTGAATTTCCAATACTCTGTGTTAGTTAATTGATATCGTAAGTGTTTATCTCAGATGTTTCACAATATTCATACACAGTAATTGTATGCGCTAGATATTTCTACGCGAATTTTGCTCTCGGCAGGTTAATTTCTGCCGACAGGGAGTCGCGATTAGCCGCAAAGTTTCAGTTGTTGCGGGACGTGTAATTGTCGAGTAGTTGTGGACCGAAAATTGGTTTGTGGGTGAAGTGAAAAAGAATACAGATGAGTGAAAGTGCTAGCTGGTCGGAGGGATCGTTGAATAAGGTAAACGCGCTTTGACTTGCTAGGATGCAAATTGTGATGGCTGCTGTGTTGCGTTTCTAATGTGCCCAGTTCATCGACGTTTACGTTCGTTGAACTCTGTCTCCTTGGAATGAATATACATAACAAATCTGCTTGCAGAGAAGTATAGAGTGTCGCTCACCCCAAAAAGGATTGATAAAGGTTCTAATAGCGGCAAAGTGCCAGCGAGTGAAGTGTACATTTCAAAACTAGTTAGAGCGCGGTTTAGGCCTGGCAATTGCTTCTAAATCTGAAAAAAAAAACGAAAACGAAATCTACTATTTTTTGCATAGCAAATGACAAAACAATTTTTCAAGTCTTTAGCGTAAAAATGTCGCAACACTCTCTTGACAACATACAGATTCTGGACACTATTGGGAAGTGTCTGTCTTGTAATTGGTGCAGGATCAAGATCGACCTTGGACGAAGGGTGTTCCAAAACAGTCCAACTGAGTGAAAAGTGGCGTACAATGATGCACTTTGCGGTTTGTAGCGTAAGACGCTATGATCGCATCCGAAATGGGGATTTTAACGAACGATATGGGGTTACACCGATCGTGGAAAATTGCAAGAGGGACGTTTTCGTCGGTATGGACATGTAATTCGCGTTGACCAGAACTCACTTGCTAACATTGCTCTTCACATCTAAAGCCCGCCATCCACGTACAGTTTTGCTTGATATTTACGCCTGAATAGCCCGCATTGGGCCGGCGGCCGTAACGTGGATGGAATGCAATTGTCTGTCAGTTTCGACTGTTCTGGCGGCCGGTGGTCGAATGAAAAGGGCTTGCGTTTATGCGTACCCCAGGCAACAGATCAGATTTTCTCTTTGCAGCAAGCGATTTTCTGCTGGAATATGGCCATCAGTTGCATCAACTTTTCACCGACTTTAAAGCCGCCTATGACAGGATAGCCAGGGTAGAACTATACACGGTCATGAGAGAATTCGGCGAAATTGATAAGACTGACTAGGCTGATCATGACCAATGTGCGAGACCATTCAACGTCAACCACGGTCTAAGACCAGGGGATGCCAGATCTTCCGTTGTCTTTAACCTGGCCCTGGAGAAAGTGATTCGCAATACACATGTGAACGCCACAGGCACCATCCTCTTCAAGGCCACCCAACTACTGGCCTATGCTGACGATATTGACATTATGGGAAGAACAACCCGAGATTTACAGTCTGCCTTCATATAGATCGAGCAGGCGGCGCGAGATCTCGGGCTGCACATTAATGAAGGCAAGATGGAGTACATGGTGGCAACGTCCGCGCCCAAAACCAAAGAACCAACAACATCGAACCGCACTGGTTAAACGAAAACAATAAAAATAGGAGACTACAACTTTGAAACAATAACAGCTATGACGATGAAATCGACGCACGGTTATTGGCTGCCAGCTGAACCCATTTCAGCTTACAAAAACTATTTCGCTCGAAACGTCTCACCATAGGGTTAAATCTCTTACTGTACAAGACTATGGCTTTGCCAGTGTTTATGTATTGAAGACCTTTGTTTTAGCAAAAAAAAATTGCGAACTTTCGGCCGCGTTCGACAGGAATCCACCGAAGAATTTTTGGCCCCCTAAATGATGATGGACGATTCCGGAGCCTACATAACGACGAAATCTATGGGCGATACCAAGACCGTCTGGTTTTGGATAAAATCCAGCTCAACCGGTTGCGGTGGGCGGGTCACTTAATCCGTATGGATGAGGATGATCCCGCCCGGAAAGTCTATAAGGATAATATCTATGGTGAAAAAAGAAGACAAGCCAGACCGTGCCTGAGATGGAGCGATTATTATTATTATTTTTTTTTAATAAGGTAGGTGAATGCACTTACACACTAAGTATTAGACTCCCGCAACAGTACGCTGTCGTACTACGAACTGCCGTACATCCTGGAACCGTTTCACACATTAATTCGGGCTATCCCTACCGGCTTTGGGAGCCTTCAAGTCAAGGAATCGGTTCTTCACAGGTCGAGTTCAATCGCATCATAATACGCAACCCAACTCCAGCTGCCAGCGCTCTTCAACATCCCTCTGACAATGTTGTCTGGAGAGAGCTCCTCTGTTTCCGCATAAAGCTGTTGACGAACGCCGTCCCACCTTTCGCAAGAGAAAAAGGTGTGTTCAGCGTCGTCCGCTACTCTATTGCAGAACACACAATCAGGAGATCGCATGTGCAGCTAAGACTGAAAATCTCCTGGTTTTGACCATATGATCAACCCGCCGATGAATATGGGACGCAGGGTCGGAATTATCTTCCTGGTCAAGATGACGAACTGGGGTTTTTCCAGCGCAAGGCTGAAACTATGAGCAGTCCTCCATCTGCTTACCCGTCGCAATATGCCTACTCTTCTATGCGCCTGTTCAACAGTACGTCTGGCAACAAATGTCGTTTGCATAACCGACCAGGCAGGACTCTTCGGGCATACTGAGTCTCACTATTGTAGGAAACGTTCCAGAAGTCGGGCCCTATGATGGATCCCTGTGCTACTCTCGATACGATTTCCATTCTCCTGTCTATCTTACCTTGTAGGCATTTCTGACATTAAGCGGCTTGAGGAACACTATCCGTCGATGAACTGCATCCGCGCCCTTCATAACAACATCCACTGTGGATTTCCCCGTTCTGAATCCGAACTGCCTTGAGGATAGGTCCCCGGCAACGCGGATCGCTTTCGCAGGGCCCCGCTTTTCCGGGTGACAACCTGAAAGCCAAGTTCCACGGATCCTCATTCACTTTGTTGACCAGGTTCTGTTAGTCGCTGCCTTTTTGCTGATTTATACTGTGCCTTTATGGCGCATGCCTCCGTGTTGGCCTGTAAACGTTGTGCCGGTCTACTTGGATGATTTTAACGATTTTATCCGTTTCTACGACGATTGGCATACCAGGTATGGGGTGTATCTTTGACATCCACTACACCAGAACGAAATCAATCGAAACAACACTGTGCTATGTGAATCATTACAGTATCGGACCCATAAACTTCACAATTTTTTTCCGCCGCCTCCATTACATTTTTACCTCTCAGGTAGTAAAAACGTAAAATATGACAAACTCCTTGCTTGGTGGGCTCCATCTTTGACGCGCTATAACTTGAGACTGAAACGTACTATCACAACACTGTCAAAGAGACACTTGTAGCACAGATTGTCGTCTTCAAATCGCCATATAGTATGACCTGATGTGATAAGTGCAACACAAGATATGTTTTTTGACAAAATGCAACATTTCATTTTCCCCAACCCAATATGTGCGTGCTAATGAAGTTTGCCGGTAGTGTCTAATTCAGATAGTTATATTTGTACATTAAACCAGCCGTATTTAATATATATGGGTACGATCAATTTATATACATGGATATATACTATGTACAGTATTCGGAATTAGGCAGTTCATTTGTTTAGGGTGAGCATAATATCTATGGCGGTAATATGTACGTACCTCTTGTAGTTTGGAAAAATATGACGGATTATGTTGGATTTGTAGCTATATACGGATAGGAAAATATACATTGAAGTTTCTTACATAAGATGAACACAAAACCTTTATACCCGAAGCGAGAGCTTCTCGTGTTCCGAATTGTTTATAGAGAGGTTTAGCTCATTCAACTCTATTTTGAGAAAAGTGGGCAATCCTCGATGCCTTCCACCCTGCCGTCAACAACCCGTATGGGGTGTGCAGGGAATAATGTCCGTATAATACGGTCTATCTTTTAAATGAACAGGGTTTCCGGTGAATCTTTATTTTTCGGATTAACAATTTATAACCGTGTCCCCACGGACCATCCATCGCGTCATAGGTCCCGCCAGCAGCAAATTTTACTTGTGTTTATCGCGCTGTGGAGTCTCCTTTCGGTTGATCTGACCTCATATCATTGTGCTGCACGCCTCCCCCTGGTCGTTTAAACATTGTTTCAAACTACAGAACTTAGGACCAGTGTATTTTTCTAGTACTAAGGATACTAAGTTTTGTACCTTTTGAAGTTCATTGCTTTTTCTCAGTTTTCAGTACTTTACTAGTTAAATAGGTACATTTCAACAGAGTGTGTCCGGATGGCTGAGTGGTTAGAGCATAATGCTGTCATGCGGAAGGTCGTGGTCCAAATCTCACAGGTGGCAGTTGGATTTCTATCATAATTTGACGTCGGATACCAGTCGACTCAGCTGTGAATGAATACCTGAGTTAAATCAGAGTAATAATCTCGGGCGAGCGCAATGCTGACCATATTGCCTCCTAAAGTGTACTGTAGTGTACCGTTACGGTCTTGAATGAAGTGCTCTAACACAATTCAAGGCCCTGATCCGATATGGATTGTTGCGCCAACGATTATTTCAACAGAAACCAAAACGCAATTAACATTTGGCAATATCACATTTTGTAAATGACAAAATGATCAAAACGTTGAACTGGAATTTGATGTTGCCTGTCGTCACCTCGTGAAATAAACCGAAATTTCTGCAAAATCGCAAAAACGGGCGGAGTGCAATCCACCACGTCATAAAAGGTATAAAGTAACCTTCTAAGTTAGACATAAACTAGAACGACCCCCTGCGTTCAAAAGCGCAACGATATTGGAGGAAGGAAGTGTTCACTTTAGAGCAGTGTATTGTGGGTGTCCGGATGGTTCAGTGCAGTTCAAGTCTAACTGATTGCAGAATGAGTATCTGAGTGAAATCAGGGTAGTAACCTCGAGCGCAATGTTGACCACATTGTTTCCTGCTCTGTACTGTAATGTACCATTACGGTTTTGAGTGAAATGCTCTAACACACTTCAATGTCCTGATCCAATTGGATTGGCGCGCCAAAGATTATTATAATTGTGGATGGCAAGGTTGCACAGCTGCCCGGCCAGAATAAAGCCGTTCATCTCTGAAAATAACCAGGAAAACAGCGTGCCTTTGTGAAAGATTGTACTATAAAAATGTTAGACGTTTGGTGTTCAGTTCGGTGGTTTGGCAAAAGTAGATACAATCTGTTTAGGTTTGATAGAAAGCAGTATGTCTATAACGTCAAGCATGGTGCGGGGAATTATTTAACTTGGGACTTAAGAGCGACCAGAGTGAATAGATTAGTATTTATTAATTATACCATGAAAAGGAAACATACTTTAATGTGCTGCGCTTCAAATTGTTACAATACGCCAGCTTAGGCATGACACAACCGTTTGTCTTCCAGAACTACAACAAACTCCAGTACATTTATTTCTCAGCATGAGAATAGTTATTGTATAATGTCCCACGGTAACTATTTGCCTCCCTCATTCCCAATATCTGTAATATTCGCTCGAACTTCAGGTTCATAAACGGCAAATCTCTTCGAAAAATAATTCCGAGAAAACACTGTAGGAACTTGAGATCGAAATTTCCGCCGGTTTGATTCAATGCTTTTCCAACTTGTACGTTGTTTTACAGTCGTAATTGCACACATAACATTAAAATTGAAATGAAAATACCAATTTGATTGGTTTTTAATTAGAATCCGTTGATTTTTTTAGTATGCCAATGCCCTTGTTGCACTCAGTTCTCTTTATTTTATTTGATATTTTCATTGCATCGTCTCACGTCTCGTGTTTATATGTACTTTCTTCAACCTCCTTTCTTCTAGAATAATTTTCCGGAGTGTACAAACAATATTGGTAATCACATTGCGCAATATATATGGACCTAACAAAAAATATAACAGCTTCCGGCACAACTCCGGCTTTTTTTCTGTTATCCACATTCCTTCCACATGGCCTACCCACTGAACATTGTGAAATTTGATACGTAGAAGATAAGAGGTGCAATTCCCTGTTGTAATTAATTTGCAATATTCCATATATTCCAAACCACTGTACATAAGATTTTCTAAGAACGCTGAATTCCGAAGCAATAATTATCTGTTTTTCTACCTGGTTCACTGGCTATGTCTCGCAGCCATAACACAGGATCGTTTATTTTCAAATATCAGCAATACCAGGTAAAATGTTTGTTTGTGAGCATGACCTTCGTTGAAATTTGAAGGAGACTTGTTAGAGTGTTTCAACAAATGGAAAAATTGAGGGGAACTTCTGTTCCTTTTATTAATATTGCGCAATCAGTATGCTAAAAGCCGTAACGAACGTACACAGGATATCGAACACTTCTGTTGCGTTAATGAAGAACGGTACTCTGCTTACCAACCGTCGAGCCGCAACGGATAGATGGCGAGAATACTTTGAGCAGATTTCAACTGAAGAATTTGGTCATCCTTCACTTCCACAATCATTGCCGACGTTTGGACCAGTTCCACTTGTCAGCGCAACTTGGTGCTCAGAGGTGCCGGCGAGGAAGATGGGGCGGCAACCCTATCGGCCAAACCAAAACCAAGTGGTCGAGGAGAACCTCCATAGTGGTGGCACCGGGAGACGCTGTAATCACTTTAGTTTGCCGGCCGTGATTCAGTAGGCGAATGCTCCAAAGACCTAATCAGGGCGATCAGACCCGAGTCTGCACGGGGACTCATCTGAAGTGGCAAATTGGTCACGAAACCTTATCAGAGGTATACTGGTACCATGGGAACCGGAAAAGCCCCTGGACTCACACACTTCGGGTGAACTGCTGTTGTATGTGAGGACAGCTCGGTTATTTGCGGTTGGCCCCCCTATTGGGAGTTTCATGGTGGTTGTGGTTGTGCTCAAGCGAGAAGAGACCTTCGGGCCTCGACGTGGTGTTGCGTATCCACACGGGTGCCGTACTCCATAGTTCGGTAGAGATTTAGGTAATTCTTGCATCCACTAGTATGAATGCTAACCCATGCACTTGGTATAGACTGGTATCGTTGTTGCTTGTCTCAGCGGGGCTCTGATTGTGGTCACAAAATCAGTCCGTGTCTGAAGAGGACCGTAGGATTAAGTCTCACGACAGGTGCCTACGTAAAACACTATGGGCTTCACTGTCAGCGCAACTGAAAGGTTTCGTCGCGGTTCTCCGCCTCGGGCTGATTCCAGTTAATCCGTTGGGGAGTTCCGTCCCCACGTACTCGAGGAGGGTGATCAGACCCGAGTCTGCAAGGAACTCATCTGAAGTGGCTCTGCCACGAAGCCTCACCGGAGGTTATCTGGTACCATGGGGACCGGGATGGCCCTCTGAGAGCATATGCTCCAGGAGAATTCCTGGAGGATGTGTTCTCGGCCCGGTTATTTGCGGTTAGCCTCCTAGTGGGAGTTTCATGGTGATTGTGGTTATGCCTACATCGCGGGCAGAGCTCCTCGGAGCTCAAGCGTGGAGTTGCGCTTTACCACTCGGGCGCCGTACCCCTTAGTTGCGGCAGAGGTGTTAGATAGGCCTCGCATCCACTGGTATGAATGCTGAGCCTGCACTCAGTATAAACCAGGACCGCTGTGCTTGCATGGCGGGGCTCTGATTGTGGTCACAAAATCAATCCGCGTCCGAAGAGGACCGTGGGATTAAGCCTTCACGGCAGGTACTCACGTTAAACCCCTAGGACTTTCGTGTCAGCGCAATTGAAGTCGAAGAGGCAATAAAACAAATGAAGTCGGGGAAAGCAACAGAACCTGACGCTGGTCACGCAATTCGTGCCAACGAGAATTCACTTGCCAAGATTGGTCTGAACATCGAAGTCGATGGTAAACGACCAAACGGCAAGCCTAAAAAACGGTGGCTTGATACGTTGGATGGGGATCTAAAAGCCTCAAGATTGCACCTAGATCAGGCATTCGATAGAGCCAAATGGCGAAACCGATCACGACGAGCCGACCCCGCTTGTGAACGGGACAAAGGCTGAAGAAAAAGAAGAAGAAGAAGAAGATATGCTATAACTCTACCATTGGTTTTGAATCATATAAAAAAAAATGTTTTTTCACAAATCAGGGCGATCAGACCCGAGTCTGCACTCATCTGAAGTGGCAAATTGGTCACGAAACCTTACCAGGGGTATACTGGTACCATGGGAACCAGGAAAGCCCCTGAACTCACATACTTCGTGTTGTATGTGAAAACAGCTCGGTTATTTGCGGTTGGCCCCCCTAGTGGGAGTTTCATGGTGGTTGTGGTTATGCTGAAGCGAGAAGAGACCTTCGGGCCTCGACGTGGTGTTGCGTATCAAAACGGGTGCCGTACTCCATAGTTCGGTGCGAAGCCATGCACTTGGTATAGACTGGTACCGTTGTTGCTTGTCTCAGCGGGGCTCTGATTGTGGTCACAAAATCAATCCGTGTCTGAAGAGGATCGTAGGATTAAGTCTCACGACAGGTGCCTACGTAAAACACCATGGACTTCACTGTTAGCGCAACTGGTGCTCAGAGGTGGCGGTGAGAAAGACGGGGCGGCAACCCTATCGGACAAACCAAAACCAAGTGGCCGAGGAGAACCTCCATAGTGGTGGCACCCGGAGACGCTGTATTCACTTTGGCTTGCTGGCCGTGATGCAGAAGGCGAATGCTCCAAAGGCCTAATCAGGGCGATCAGGCTCGAGTCTGCACGGGGACTCATCTGAAGTGGCAATTTGGTCACGAAACCTTACCAAGGGTATACTGTTACCATGGGAACCAGGATAGCCCCTGGACTCTCATACTTCGGATGAACTCCCGTTGTTTGTGTTGTTGTTAGTTCGGTAGAGATTTAGGTAGGTCTTGCATCCATCAGTATGAATGCTAAGCCATGCACTTGGTATAGACTGGTACCGTTGTTGCTTGTCTCAACGGGGCGCTGATTGTGATCACAAATTCAATCCGTGTCTTAAGAAGACCGTGGGATTAAGTCATCCAGACAGGTGCTCACGTTAAACCCTCAAGGACTTAACTGTCAACGCAACTGAAGTCGAGGAGACAATAAACCGAATGAAATCGGGGAAAGCCACAGGACCTGACGACATCGCATCTGAACTCTGGAAAGCGAAGAGCTCGGACCCAACTCTGTGGCTCAGTGAATTCTTTTATCGGGTTATTCAGGAAGGAAGAACACCATCTGACTAGCACGAAAGTATCACTGTTCCAATATGGAAAAAGAAAGGTAGTCCAGCAGAATGTTCGAATTGCCGTCCGATCCGGTTACTTTCCCATATCATGAAGATTTTTGAACGTATTCGCGAACGTGCCACACGAACTCATCTGGTATGCTTTACGACAACACTTAGTGCCAGAAGAACGTGCGCTGTTTCAATTGCTATACCACGATGCGAAAAGTAAAGTTCGAAGTATGGCGGGTGTATCAAAACCGCTTCGTGTCTCTGTTGGTATTCATCAAGGAAGCGCCCTCTCACCAGTCCTCTTTGTTCTTGTTATGGACACCGTCACACGGGATATCCAACGTCCAGCGCCCTACACACTGCTTCATGCAGATGATGTTTTTCTAACTCGGGTCAACGCTATCAGCCAATGGAGAACAGCGTTATGAAATTGCTTCACGCATTAACGCAACCTGGATGAAGTGGCGTTCCACAACTGGTGTTCTTTGTGATCGACGTATTAACGATCGTCTCAAATCTAAAATTTACCGCAATGTCGTCCGTCCTGTCGGTATGGTCACGTAATTAGTGCTAACGAGAATTCACTTGCCAAGATTGGTCTGAACATCGAAGTCGATGGTAAACGACCAAAAGGCAGGCCGAAACAACGGTGGCTTGATACGCTGGATGGGGATTTAAAAGCCTCAAGATTGCACCCAGATCAGGCATTCGATACAGCTAAATGGCGAAACCGATCACGACGAGCCGACCCCGGTTGTGAACAGGACAAAGGCTGAAGAAAAAGGAGAAGAATCAGTGTGCTTGCTCTCTTCAGAATAAAAGAAATTGAAAATCAGAAGCTCGGCGTTCTAAATATGAAAGATTTTGTGTATTACTTACACTTGAGCCCACCTCGTAAGGCATATACATATATTATTTCAAACTATGTACTGAAATGTCATACTGACATCCAAAGGGTGAGATTGCAGTAAATTTACAGACAGCTCATACCGTTGCTACTGCAAATTATATGATTTTTTATTAAGATGCACTTAAGGGATTATATTCATTTAGACTTCTTTTGTTTACTTTTTTTATTGGCTTAAAATACGCCAAAACATCTCTAGATTCATAATCAATAGTGGTCTTGTATAAAAGCAACTCAAAAATATTTTTAAAATTATTTTCTCAAGTGTACCCTTAGAAAGGCTTATTTATTTTTTATTGGGTAATAGATTAGTTTCATGGATCGCTCATACATCGATCTTGTATTTTTCTATCCACTCCGACATAATCCATCTTCTAATGTCGCAGTCATTATGTTTTCGATCCAACTCGAGCAAAGTTTCAGGTTTCACAGACGGCAAAGGATTAAAAATTGCCTATCATCGGGATTTGAGGGTTTCGACTTAAACTAAATATGTCTTCTTTCAAATGAAATGAAACACGTTTTAAAATCATCAGTAAAGTAAATAAAATTTGCGGTTATAGTTGAAATGAAAGTATAATGCTCTCCAATAAGAAAACTATCTCCTTCGTTGTCTTCTCTATTTTGTTTAAACTGTTACCTCAACATAAGGAGAAATTTCCGACTGTTTGACCAATACCCTCGGTGCTCTGTGCCGAAGCTCCACATTAAATTGATCACCATAATATCTTGAAAGAAAATATACTACGGCGGGGTCAGATTCCTGTGGAAATGTTAATTAATATTAATGTTAAGTGGTAGCGTTTAGACTACTGATACACCATTTAAGGGGGTCATCCCGTGTGAAGGCCGTTTTTTTGCCTTTTTTTGAAAAATGATTTTGGAGGACTGGATAGAGATAGAAACGTGATTTTTTCACCATCTTTTTTGATATCTATTGTATATGATAAATTTTCCAAAAAAAGGTGTTTTTCTGCTGCCACGCTGGAGGGCGCTGTGTTCATCTGATGAAAAAAAACTAAACGGCATTTTAATGTGGACAATATTCCACGGTCTGCAAACTAGGATAATTAGAAAATATTAAAAGGTAAATTTTTGGTGGGCTTTTAAACTTAATTTTTTGCATTCTGGTGTTTTTTTACGGCTTTTTTCATGAAAAAAAAAATCGACCCGTCCGATTGCAATTATCCTAGTTTGCGGACCGTAGAAATATGTATTAAAGAAGTCGTGAAAATTTCAAAGAATTTGATTGGACGCATTTGAAAATTTAAATGTGATTATCAACAGTAAAATTTTAACTCACCATTAATCTGCTATACCAGGTCCATAGAGAGCACCATCCGTTTCTTCAAAAAAGTCTTGCAAGGTCGATTGTTGCTCTCTGGTTTCAATTCTGGCTCTTTTCGCGAGGTCAGTCGATGGTCGTTCGGACCGCCAAATTCGCACTTCATTACGGCGGTCGACATAAACCTGACATATGTGACCCACTTGACATCCCATTGCCTCTAGGATTTTGAGAATGCCATTGAATCCTTCATTGAAAATAATTACAGCCAGAAAAGTGGCTATTTCTACGACCTTGGCCCCAGGATGAAGGTGTTTAGGAGCGAAAGTCCAGATCAATGGATTTAACGACTCATTATTATTCTGGGTTTTGGCTCCTAAACATCTGTTCAAGAGATCATCTCGTGACAAATCTTCGTAGATTGGTTTGATGACTGTTTGAACTTCTTCAGTTAAAGGTGCCTTCTCGTGGTGGAAACTATCCAGTTCTCCTTTAGCTTCCGCTTTGTGCGATTTACACCAATTGTTCTCGCCTGCTGGACAATTTTGATGCTGAGGATTTTCGTCTCTAGAACATTTATGGAAGAAAGTTGCCCACATTTCTTGCTTCATTCCTTCTATCGAATTTGCGTGTCGACGAATAGCTAGCTAAAAAAAACGTAGTGAGGTCGTTAATAACCTTATCAGTAAGTTTTCCAGCCCCTTTTCCACCAATGCCTTTGTGATTCTTCTTTGCATTTCTAAGCCGCGTTCCCATTCTTTTCTCGACATGCCCTACGCATTCCTTTTTTACTACCACGTATATTTTATTATTTGCAGAAATACTGCAAAAAACTCCAGCAAAATCCAATATATAATATATAAAACTTGTCTCAATTGGAACATCCATGTTCATGCTTGCTAAAAGTTTCTTTGCTGATGTTGATGCGAAGTCCTTTTTCTTCTCTGATAAATATCGATTCCCGTGAAATACTCGTTTTCTAGTGCGAGCATGACGTTGAACGTTAAAGGGATCTCCCTTCGTACGATCCATTTAAAAAAAACACTGAACACACAAACAGCACAATACTTACAACAAAATATAACTGAGTATAGCTTGAAAGCCTTTCAGTGCTCACTCTAGACGGGATTATCCTTTTTATTCCAAACAGCAAATAAATTTAGACAATTGATTGGTTTTCCATCTTTTTATATTTATACCTGTGTGCGACTTTATAAGGCTCAGGTAAAAAACTAACAGGTAAAACAAGATTCGATGCTCCTTCTCATGGAGTACTCTAGCTGCGGCTCCAAACTGCTTACCTGTTTAACACTATAATTTTTGAACGACTCGGAATATCGGAAAATCCATTTGCCCACATATTGTCCACTATATATAGATACAATTCATGCAAAAAAATCGATTTCTCTAACCCGACACACGGGATGACCCCCTTAAGAATTCGTCGAATTGATATATTATTCTGAGACGCAAATTATCCCTCAATTTTCGGATGAGATGACATCCGTATTGTTTTCTTTTAAAGAGTGTAGGTATGGGAAGAGAAAGGAAGAAATAGAAAATGAGCATGTGTACACAACTCATCAAATCCCAAATGTTCGCCCTCAATTTTGTCGTGATGATAAAAATATGCGTTATTAGAACGTCGCAAGGGCTGTATTCACATGTTTATTAAATTAATCGTTGAATAGTTCATGATCTAAAAATTTTCAGGTTGAAGTTGACGTTGAACGGCATTTACTAGAAACAACAGTGCGCCTTTCCGATGGCACTGAGGGTTTAGTATTCTCCCGTGGCTCAAAAAACGAGGCTAATCTATTCCTCTACAATTGTCATCTATGCGGGGTAGCAAGTTTACCCGGTGAACGTTGTTTACAAACTCATATAGCTGGCCGAAAGCATCAACGTCGTTTATTAGAGCCGTCCATTGACGCTGCCGCCTTTCGAGCCCCTATTTCGAAATTACGAGGTAAGATAATATTCAAAATAATTTTCATACGAATCGACGAATAAGTTTGAAAGTAGTAAGTTTTTGAGACTTGCTACTATGAACTACTCTGCCATTTGTAAGATTTGACCAAATGTGCATCGATTGGATACTATAGTCAGACAATATCTTTTAGTTCTCGATCTTTAATTTATTCATTGCAGTTAGCATGAGTATTGCTCCGGGTGAACCCGTACCACCAGGATTTGAAGATGAAGTGCGACAAATTCCAGAATTGCAACCGTTCCTCGATGGTTATAAAACAAGTCCGACAATTGGTCTTGAATACGTCGTAGAGTTGACTAACCCTGACGATAATGAGCCCAGTTACTTATGCTTGATGTGTGATAAACGCGGCGATCCGCGTACGATAATTGCTCATATAACAAGTTATAATCACCGGTTGAAATATTTGGTAATTATTTAAATATTTTAGAACTTAGGCTAGATGATGAGCTCGAATAAGATCATCCTTACTATGTACTTCCATTTTAAATCGCACTCACTCATATTGACGAAGTCCATAATATCACTGATGATGATATTAGATTCGTTTCATATCAATATACAATTAAACCTGAAAATTCAACGACGAACCCAAAATTTCATTTTATTCCATAATCCATAATTCCATTTATGGATTTTTTGGCGATTTATTTTCGTGCGGAAATCGTAATGCTCGCGGAGAAAGTATTTCTTTTTCGTTTGTTGGGTCGGTGTGTGGTTTATGAGGTGAGTTTCTGAAAGTGAATAAATTTGGCATTTGAGTACTTATATCAAACTCAAATGTCAAACTGAATCGGTATTTCAATGGCCAGACGTAGTGTTGTGCACATATCATTTACTATAATTTTCAAACGTTTAATTTATAAGCTTTAGGCAAAGTAAGTATCTAATTAAAAGTCTCAAATTGAATTGTTTTTGTACGTCACTGAAAAGTCACTACAAATGGATAAAATGTGTACTTTATATCGATCTAAACAGGAGAAGCATTTTCCAGCAGTAACAAAAGAAATCGCGCCGTACCGCTACAACTACGAAGCTAGAAATCTCATGCCTCGTTTAGTTCAAAACATTTGCGAGGCAATAGAGGATCATCATGGTCGGTTGACGCTAAGAGTGTATGATTCAACAGAGTTTCATAAAAATCGGAAACGTGTCCTGCAAGATATTATTCACGACAAACATTTCACAGAGAAAAATGGCCCGACTTTCACCGACATAGTTGATCGGAGCAAGATTGATGAACAATTGAAAGCTGGTACCTACCGTTTCCTATAGTGTTTGAAGAAGATTTTCATATTGCTATTTCAGGAAAAAATTCTATTGCAATTAATATTGGATCGAAGCATCGTGATCCATCTCCTCCTAATGTCCGTGCACCAAAACGCGATAAGACAGGTAATACTGTACCGCGTCGTCAAATTCGCGACAATTTGGATGAGATTTCAAGCAGTGAATCAGATTCACCGCTGAAACAACGTTCGCCTAGATATCGAACACCGCGTAGAGATCGTAGTCGCAGTATTGAACGTTACGGTAAAAAGTCAAGGCGTTCAAGGTCATTATCCTTTTCACCGCCTCGTCGAGGCGGTGGAATGCCACGCGTTCATCGGTCACCACCTTTCGAGTAAGTCTTCAAGTTTTCAACGTTTTTTTCTTTAAAGTAGACTGTGATTTGTGTTCTTTGTTCTATGAAAAAAAAGTAAACAGGATGTGAGAAAACGGGGATCGGATATAGGTGCGCTATCTAAACAAGCTGGAGAATACAATCAAGAAAAGTATAAGAAGGACAGGTACAAGTAAGTATTTGCAATATCTTCATAGTGAGTAATATACATATATATATGTACAGTTATTAGTGAAAACTTCAGAGTGTAAAACTAAAATCCGGACACCGTCGTAAGAAATATATAAATTCTAAGAAAGGAGGTAAAAGGAGTTGTATGTGTTTTATTTTTTTACAAAAACGTCACGAACAGTTTGTTGGATAAAATGCGTAGAAAATCAAGGAAAAAGGATAAAATGAAACCCCTACTAGATGCGAATTATGAAAGAAACTGCATTTTCGTAGGCAAAAGTGAAATCCGGACAGAATTGAAGAATCGTAATAATAATATTAAAAACTTAAAAAACAAGTCTGGAAACCGGAAGCTGGGTGCTTCAGGCATGAAAGGTTTTGTTTGCTTCTTGTGTGAGTATATTTGAGTTTAGAACTATCCCATTTGTACCCGTTCAAAATATGCAATTAGCATGTCACATTTAGTACTTCGGGTTGTAAATTTACGCGGTAAAGACAACTTTGAGCTACTGTAACTTTGTTACTAATACTATGATTTTGATCAAACTTGAGGATAATATGCTTCATGTTATATTTTACACTACTACCAACTTTTATAGCTCTGAGATAAAGTTAAGGGGGGTTTTACTGAATTTTCCCAAAAATATGGTAATATATTATTATTAACTAAATTTGAACAGATATCGATATGGAGAGTATTTTGAGGCCTGGGCACCATATAGAGGCTGATTTTTTTCAGATTTTTCGGTTGGGTAGTTTCTGATAATGGGTCCGTTAAAGAAATCATCACTTTCCACCCGTCCCACTCCCCGCCTTTTTAACAAATCTCAAAACTAAGACCGGCTTCGAAAAGGACTAATTAAGACCTTTCATTTGATACCCCACATGACTATATTTGGTGAAAAAAAAATTTTACACTCCCCTTTTACATGTATTTTTTTGAAAATACCAATGTAAATACTCACATTCATATTCGCCTCTACGAATACTACATTACCCTTGTGCTTTGTGAATAACCCTACATTATAACAATTCCTTCGCCACGTTTTACTGTGCTTTTCAGATTTGTTATCTCCAGTTTTGTGTTTAGCTTCTTCTACGCAAGGCATAGGAAGTTTGGGGCTGTTAGAGATCGGACGGCGTGGATAATGTGGTATTTGTGGAGGGAATATGGATGCGAATATTTACATCGATATTTAAAAAAAAAATCTGCACGCCTGCACAAAGAAAGAAATTGAGTATTTGTCAAATACTTAAAATATTCCAAGACAATGACCCGATACATAAAACGTGGAAAACACGAATTTGGTAATGTTCAATTCTCCAAAGCTGTTCGAAACTTCTCCACAAACCCCGGACTACAATATTATTGAGTTCCTATAAGATTATGTCGCCGATAGGCTTCGCGAAGGTTCCATTTCAATCAAAAAATATTTGATAAAACGTCTTCTCGAATAATCAAAAAAAAATCCAACCGAATATGTCCCAACATTCAGTTGAATCCATCCCACTGGCCAGTGAATGCTGTATATGATGCTAAAAGTCTCCACACAGAGTATTAACTAACCATTTTGTTGAGTTTTTAATGTCATTATTACAATTCTTTAACTTTGTCCGCATTTCAATTTTATAATTCGCCCCAGTAAGAGTTTTATTTTATCCTTTTTCATCAAAGTTCTTCGCATTGTATCCACCAACACTGTATGCGACGTCCTTGTAAAAAAACAACAAAACATACAATTTCTTTTATCCCCTTTCTGAACACATATATTTCTTGCAATGTCGTCGGGATGTACATTTTGCTCACTGGATATGTTTGCTATTGTGACCGCAGATATATAGAGCGAAATATGGGGCAATTTCCTGAAAATACCAACAGCATCAACCACTTCCTCTATTCTGCTCTTCTATTTATAACGGTAGCCTAATTTCGCCATTTAGTTAACAAACTTTATTGGTTTTTTTGCTGGCTGCTGCCATTATCCAATTGTTATAGATGGAAACTATGTCACTTAAGAGCAGAAAACCGAAGTTTATTGAAATTGTTTTACAATAGCCAATAAGAATAGAATATGCAATATGTGTTCAGTTTATGTGGATTACCAAAGGTAACTTTAATATCATTATGTTAGGTATGATGGAATAGAAGTTCTTTTCTACCGATGAATTTTAGTTTTTTTTTTACTTTCAATGGCTGACTCCGATTAATTATTATTCGTCCCTACAAATTGGGTTTGATACTACATAAAAGTTAACGATCTCTTTATAATTTCTTCGTAACTTTAGTATACTGTCTGCTTAAAAGTTATCGATGATCGCCTACACATAGCAGGCGATATGAAGGCACATAATCTTTATCACAGATAGTTTTACTACATGTGGATGATAAAAGGAGCGCATGTCTCTCGCTTTATTTAACTAAGTATTGGTCACTTAATGCAATTTCATAATTCCGCGGTCTTAAAAATTAATTTTTGACAAGTGGTCAAGCTTCAATACCTTTTCAATTTGCTAATTCTGGATCCTACTTTTTGACAATAATCCCAATTTTGTCAAGCTGACCGCAATAGGTATTGGAATTAATCGTTTAGTTTTGGCATTTGATATCGCCTTCACAAGTCTCCTTGCCCTGCTAAATGCAGCAGGAAGACACTGCCACCGTGGTGGGATGAAGATCAGGCCAGCCTCAGGAAGCTGACCAGGGAGTTTTTCAATATCTGCTACAGGCATGAATATTGGGAGCCATACAAGGAGTGCCCGAAGAAGTACAAGTCGACCATCAAGACTGCCAATAGAATGCCTTTCTCTAAGCTCCAGCATGCCTACCTCAAAGGCAAATGCACAGAAACCGCTTTTCACGAGGTAATTGGTAGGGTTGAGTGGTCACTGCAGTACAAGCAGTATACCCTAATTGCATTCTTGGATATAGAGGGAGCATACAACAATGTTGGTATCAACGCCATCAAGGAAGCCTTGACCAGTATTAGATTAGAAGGGTATCTTACGTATTGGATAATATCCATGCTAAGAACCAGGATAATCCAGTCGGATCTGGGAGGCAAGCACTTGACCTAACCAAAGCTATCCGTCTGGTGCTCTGCTTAATAGTGATGGAAAAATTTTTGCGAATATTGCCGTATATCAATGACTTGGTGGTATTAGTGTCAGGGATGTTTCCTTCCATTATCCATGGAAGGAGCGTTGGGAAAGGTGTGCTTGTGGGCCGCCAGATACGGACTCGGCATAAACCCAAACAAAACGGAACTGAAGCTTTTCACCACCAAGCCAAGGGTATCTGAATTCCACCTACTGTGGCTGAATGAACAAAGATTGGTCCTTTCCTCCAAAGTAAAGTATTTGAGTGTAATTCTGGATCCAAAGCTAAATTGTAGATTGAACATAAAACTGCAGGTTAAGAAGACCTGTGTAGTCTTCTACGCCTGTGAGAGAATTTTTGCAATGGAATGAGGTCTCCAGCCGAGGATGGTTCTCTAGACGTACACAGCTATGGTGCGTCCCATCCTAACGTACGTAAAAAGTAAAACAACCAAGCTTAATAGGATTCAAAGAACCGGGGGTGCAGGTTCTATCGGGGCTCCGCATCTTCTCTCTCTAAACCTACACGTTAAATACGTTATAGCGTGCCGTCAGTCTACATGAGTCCGGATGCTGGACAGCGAAGTCCTATAGCCATAGTAACATCCTAGACGAAGTACCTCAGGAAATCTGGGCATTCTCCACGAACTATGCCACACACAAGCTGAACTTCACGAGAAACTTTGCTGTGGAGTTTCCATACAGGACAGAGTGGAAGACCGCCCGCATGTGTCTTCACTGATGGATCAAAGAGGGTCTGTGCAGTCGGTGGGGGCCTTTTCTGGAATACTCGCAGTGTATCCGTATGGTCTTCCTGGTTTTGCCAGTGTATTCCAAGTGAAAGTACTGGTGATACTGATCCGAGCCCCAAGCGTAACATAGCCATTCTGAACATGTGCCAAGCGACCATTAACGCCTTGTACTCAACGACGGTGTGACAATGCATAAACGCATTGGACAGTCTGGGCGGAACGGTTAAGGTCACCCTCGACTAGGTTCCCGATGAAAAGAACATAGAGGGCCAGGCGAGGCTCTGCTATTGGCAGTCATTCGGCGGGTACAGTCCGTGTCCCGCTAGCAACTGTCAAGGGCGGAAACCCTCAGGCACTTCCCTTGCGATTATCCAGCTCTAGTTAGAGTTAGGCTACGGATACTAGTTAAACCATTCTTTGGGGACCTCAGAGCGATTTATAGCTGCAGGGAATTTTGTATGATTTGACTGCTTAAATTCCACTCTACAATGGCAAAAATATAAAGTGTCTTATCTTTTTATTCATCTAAAATTCCACTTTCTTTAATTACTCGATATGTTACACCGGAAAACCTCAGTTAATTACTTAGGAGAGGGTAGTGGGATGCCATCACCTCAGATACATGCACAACATCTGGGGGATCTTTTTATATTTTTAAGATTTCTTTGAAAACGGGGTATCATATCATATCGACACCGTGCATAGCTAATTAGGAAGTCATATATTTAAAAGCTCAGTACAATCACATTAACTATAATCGGTCATTGTTATTATCTTTTTATTATTTACCAAACTTTACTTTTTTGTCGTCAATGTCAAAATATTGCACTACCCTTTGTTACCTAATTTTTGCAAATAATTTTAAACGAATGATTAATTTTTACTTATTTTCACTTCTCTCGCTATAGAGAGTGACAATGGACGAACCAATCCAGTGAAAGAGAAAAAATAATAACGTTAATTGAACTGATCCAGACTTTTTAGCATTTACAGACAATGGCGTTTCAAATGACAGCAGAAATATCGTAGCAAATTGATTCATGCAACGCAATTTTTCGAGAATACTTCATGATCATTTAAAAAATGAGTAATGAATGCAAGAACTTTGATTACTTTGTCTCCTGTCACTAATAGCATAGAGTATTTATTTATTTACCATTTTATTATTACAGAAATAGTTGTAATAGTAATACATACAGAAGTATAGTAATACCTGTGTGTAGGACCTGGTGTCTTACAAGCTAAAATATTACTTATATACTAAAAATCCACATATCCACATAGTCTTTGTGTACAGACTGTCATGTAAGGCCGAGCTCCCCCATTGAACATTCAATGATCACGTCGAATTCGAAAAATGGTATTTGATTTTGCGTTTTTCCAAAGCAAATAACTTGTTACGACGACTTGAACGTTTTGTCTTTCCATGACCATTGCCATTAGATGGGAAATGTTGTATATTAGTCGTCAGTGGTTTAAATTTTGCCACAACATCGTCTTACTCATTTCAATACAGTTTTCCTAATGATATGGTCGAAACGTAATTACACAGATCAAAAATATTGAAAACCTAATTTTCAAAATTGAAATAAAAAACCAATTACAATTCTAATAAAAATTGATTTTTTGTTTAAATGTTTTCTAAAATGTTACTTCCATTCATAAATGTACGTTTACATCTGACATGTCAGACAGAAATCGTGGATAATGTAAACAGTGGACAATTTACATCAGATTAATTTATTTCAGCTGCAACTGCTTGTATCGACATTTCTATACCAATAAATGTAAACACCGATTAGTCGTAAAAGGATGGCTGAAGAAATACCAGGAAAAATTCACATCTTGCGGAATTAATTTAATGGTAAATTTGAGACATACAGAAATAAAAGATCCGGCCAAAGTGCTAATGAGCTACAAATATCGAAATGGCAAAATAATTTTTCTTGAAAGTTATTTATTCTATTCGCGTACTTCTTGAGCTTTGTGAGAGTAGTTATTATTGATTTCATATGCCAGAGTTAGGAGGGGATTTGTTGCCAAATCTTCATATTGGCAGTTTCCATGAACCACTTATGTAATTGCGGAATATTTTTCGGAGTGTTGAAGTGGTTCTTCCATCTCTACAGTTGCTCGTCATCTAGGATGTGAATGTGCCGTTAATATTCTTGACTGTACTATCAAAATTCTTGTGATCAGCTCCAAATTCTTTGAGTTCTTGAGTTTCGATTTTAATGAAATAAGTATAGAATAGTCATTTGAAACAAAAAGGGGGAAAAATGGTGGATAGAATAAGAGGAGGGTTGGGATTTTTTTTCAATAAATTATGGCGGTGCAAAAATTTTCAGCAAAAAGTTTGAAATTAAAAGTTAAGGGTATTTTTTTCTATTTACTTATTGTGTTGTTGTTCGTTTTAGTTAATAAAATACATCTACCAGACATTGACGTTGCCAAATTTTTGAAATTTTCATGCTTTTCGGCCATTATTTTTGTTGAGTGCCTCTCCATTTTTTAAGGTTTTGTGTAAAGCAAAACCTTATTAGAATCAATTCTGTCCGTCTGTCTTTCACACCAGAGTTTTTCAGAAACGGCTAAGGCTATTGTCAAGAAATTTGGTAAGAACATGTAGTTTTTGAATATCTTTACATACAGCAAGTGGCGCCATTTTGAGTTGTGTCCCATAGAAACTTTGGGGTTGGATATCATCAGATGAACTTCGGGGTTGAATATATAAAGGAATATTTTGAATTTTTATCTTTTTACGACTGGAAAAACGTGCATAGGAAAATTATCACACAAGATGAACACAAAACTTTTATACCCGAATCGCCCAGCTTACGGAATTCCGACTTGTTTGGTGTATCTTTAAAATGTTTTCCATCACAAACAATAACGGGGATTCATTTCCAGATATTCTCGGCAGGGTCCAAGTGTGGACTTCTGACTAGTCAGGTAATTTCATTCAATCAACTTATGGTGAACTTCTGAGCGAAAATTCTACAATTATCTATCTGAAATATTTCTCTAAAATGCTTGCGTTCTTGGTGGCCAAGTCTTTCTCTAATTTCAAATTAATGATATTTTCATGCATATCATGTTTTTTTCTGCTATTAACTCGAACAGTGAACAATGATTTTCCGATGAGATAGCAAGTATGACCAAACCATGACTAATTGCGAGCCGTATTAACGGCCATTGCGTTTCACATCAAATTCTTCATCTAGGAACATTTCCATCTAGCCCGTCCAGATTAAATGACATTAAAGATATGCTTTTTTGGTCTAATTTTGTATTATCCCTGCTCCTTTTATTTCATACTCTTTTAAGACGACGGCAGAATTGTTTTCTTTTGTATATTTTGTGTCTTGCCCTTCAGCTCTCTCCAGAGAAGTCTACACTTCTCTACTGTTTTTCGCCATGTATTTATAGGGCAATCAACTCGTCGGTTTCTCTGGGGTAGTCGGGCAACCTCAAGCTTCTTGTCATCTTCCGTAGAAACAACTCTATCAAGATAGACAAATGGAACGACGCCCTCGCTGTTTTGCCCGTTAATGCATATAGAAAGGATGCGCTAACCAGTTAGAGTACGAATCTTCGTTTTGTTGACTTTTGTCTTCAGTCCGACTCTACTTGCTACCCCTTTTGTGAGAGTTACCTGCGTTCGTCAACCCGGTTCCATGTTTCTGCAGTTAATCCGGGGCCCTTCAGGACGTAGCCAGACGGTCCAGAGAGATGAGCACTTTCGATGTCGAGTCAATGGTCATTAATATACTGTCGTACGCTGTTGAAGATCTCGTCCTTTTTGCCAGAATAGTAATTTTCTCACTGGTAACCGACAGTTGAATGATGATAGTGGACCTTATTGAGATTGATAGGTGCAGTATCAGCTTCGCAACCTGAACGTCGCTTGCATTATTATTTGAAGGGTATATATGCACGGTGCAATGAGCCTAACGTTCTACTGCATGGAATAGCCAGTTTGACTCGGTGAGAGATTAAAAAGGTGTCGTCAGCGGAATCGAAGTGTGTGAGGATAGATGGCATGCTCCATTGGAGCCCTAAACTTAATTGAAAACCGATCAACAACAACAACGTCAAAGAAGAGGAAATAATACCGTGTTGTTTCGCACACCCAAGAAGACTGCCTAAATCTAAAATCTAAATATATGTTGCTGGTCAATTGAAGCACAAATGAATTTATGGCAGGCTCTGTGTGCTCGAATCAAATGCTGTAAATGACGAGGCGGCAGAGCTACGAAATACACAAACCTTTCACCATTGCTAATACAATCACCAAGACTTCTTTGTTCCTACATCACACGTCCGAACAAGATGTTATCAGAACCCATTTAACATTCAAATTGCAGATCTCGAATGCAATGTTATCTTTAGGAGACCTCCTCTGGATGGCATTGAGGTGTTCATAGGCGACCTCTTTCTTTGTACCGAAAATTGTGCTATTTTGATGTTCCTCCTTTTTGAGAAATTTATTTCCCTACTTGGGAAAATTTACTTCCCCCAGCTTAACCATAAATCCTATAATAATACAGTGGCACAAGAGAGAAAGAAATGTTCTCCAGAATCCTATACCGCTAGAATTATCGTTGAATCGTCATTGAAGAACGTTTGCACATTTCAGAATGCAACCATAAACCGTTAACAAAAGCAAAAGATCAGTCGGCGGCCGATACATGGTGGCCGTTTCTGAAGCGTAAAGAAAGTTCGAGGATTGCAGCTTGCTAGTGCATCAATCTCTATCTTTATTAATCACCTTTTATGATCAGCAGGGAAAATTTAGAGCACATTCCCTATCTTCTACTCAAGGGAAATCACTATCTCAACGAAGTATCAATTTTTTGGGTTATACCTAAAAAAATATAAGTCCGAGTGAGGTTAATCTCCTACACCATTCTAAAACCATTCAGATTGTGATAACACTTCCTTCCTCTTCAGTTCATTCCGAATAAGTAAAACTATTAAAAAAAGTTTCCAGTTTAACTATAGATTTATTGTTTTTTAAGACTTGTAGACATGTGTTTCGGACACAACATGTGTCCTTCAGTGCTGGACGAGTGATCGTAGGGATAGGATGTTCCAAATGTCTCTGCGTAATCGTATTAAAACTGCTTCAGAAATTGGTGTGGAGGCGAAGGCTGTGGTTTTTAAGTAGCTGGAAGACGGCGGTTAAGGGAAAATAGTTTCAATGTCAGTTGACCTTAGAAAAATATCCTCCTTACAACTAAAATGCGTTCCGATCGACTAAAGTGGCACGAAAAAAGAAAAAATTGTTCAGAAGATGAACGAGCTGATGTAATTTCCCCTAGCGAAAACAGAATGACCTTAATTGGTTCAGATTTGAGAGTCGTGGTGCGACGTATAAGCAATAGGAGATATAGTGATGAATGAGTACAGAGTACTGTAAAATATTCTCCACACGTTATGGTGTGGGGAAGGGACTGTGAATTAGACAGCCTCTGTAGAAACTATAAGAAATGCCTTTTGCTAACAGTCAAGGGTTCAGATAAGAACACGTGAAAAGTAGGCTTTCAGGATCATTCTGCATCGTGCCATTGGTCGAAGATGGTGAATATTGCGTGGACATTTTCTTATATGGATATTTTATTGCATTTTTTACAAACAAATTACGAGGAATATTTAACTATTTCAAGGATTAAGTCCCTGCCATAACTAGCTCTGAACTCAACTCCATGGAGAAGGTTTTTTTACCGCTACTGTAGATAGAATTTCATTGTAAATTTGCCCTTTCCCCTTAAAGTAAATAAAGTTCATCGCAAATATCGATCATATCATAGATATCGGAGATTTTGAGATGCCTTACACAACACTCAACTTTTGATCCAAGCAATGCCTACCTGTTTTTGAATTATTCATATGAAATAAAGTTTTCCATGATAAGAGATCTTTTAAATATTTCGGAAGGAAATAGTCAACTAGACAGGCATTATCGAAGTGGCAGGATCCACTTTTCATCGGTAGAAGACAATGGCAGGGATATTCATGGACTGGTGCCGTACGAACTTCCGTCCCATAGTCAATGTTGCGAAGTTCTCGCCCCGTTTTGAAAATCGGGACAGGCCATCCGCTATATAATGAAAGCGTACATTTTTATTTAACTCCTGTGTGTAAATTTAAACGTTTCGCATCTGCCCTTATTGCCTCATGAATTCGAGATAACGGTATATTTGCCTTCTAAATCAAATCATTCCCCAGCAATTAATATAATTTATTCTTGGCAACTCTTAGAATTTTTCCTGTTACGTTATTGCAGATCTATGCTTGACAACGCCATCAAGGAATTGGAAAAGGAACTGAAGGATCACGAAAAAAATCCTGAAAAGCACCCTCTCTACCCAGAAGAGTGGAAGACTTTTTGGAATCGGCGGTACAAAGAACTGCAAGCAGGTAATACGCACAAGCTAACCGGAATTGTAATTTTCTTTTTAGTAATTAGTTTAAGAGATACTTGACAAATAAAACTATGATCACAAAAACTAAATATTTATGATTCTCGAATATTCTGCCGTTTTCGCGAATTTCGCAACTTTAACTCATCGTTTATAACCGTGATATTTAGTTAGAATACGGAAGCAGCAAATGCCAAACCGGAGTTCTAAGTTTTTTCATGGAAGCAATGCAACATTTTGTAGTGCGAAACCTAAGAGAAATGAAAATGCTATCAAACTTACTTGTCTGAAAGTCGCGTATTTATTTACGTCTGGCGAAGTGTTTGATTGAACTTTCGCCAATTCATTTAAGCACAGAATGTGTCAAGTTGATAGTGAGAGTGGTATTAAGTTTTTCGTTCTTGGGAAGGCAACAAGTGTGGGTGACGTGTTTATGAAAATGTTTATTAGAGAAACTAAGTTGAAAATCATTATTATATATTCAAATACGTGGCTATTTAATTAAGGAAGTTTTTATTTCATTGCCCAAAACAGAAAAAAAGGACCCAAACAAATATGATTACAAGCCTGAATGGATAGTTTTTTGGACTAAACGAATGAAAGAACTTCATTTAGAAGCAATTGAAAAGCGAAAAAACGAAATTCGCAAGCAGTGTGGCCTATCAACCAGTCCTTTCAAGGATAAGTTAGAAGTGATCGACATTAGTGATGAGGAAACATCGCCACTTTCCGTGAGCCCAATGCGAGAAAAATCAAATAGTCGATATTCCCGCGAAAGGGAGCGGGAAAAGGAGCGGGAACGTGAACGTTCACATAGCCGACGTGTAACAGAGGTTTCTCCCGATTACTACCATGCAGGCTTAAGTCGTGAATATCATCCAGTACACCCTCCGCAACGGTATGGGGTACGGTACATGGACCCAGACAAATATCCCAAATATGAACCAGAAAATAGAGAAGAAGAAGAGGAAGATGATGGCCCTTTAACAGTCGTAGCTGTTCTAAGATTATTGACAGCACTTGAGGAGCAACTTGGCAGTCTGGGGCCAAAAGTTATTGATCTCCTTGCTAAGGCTTTGGCATTAGAGAAGGTAAGCTGTAAATATTCGATTTTTCATTAATATAACCTTTTGGAATGGAATTGAAATATATTAATTTTTTCAATATTGGTAGAATTTTCGTATGTTAGAAGTTGTTGGTGTTGGTTGATTGTTTTTCGGTGTTGCCGTTGCCACCATATATTTTGTCTTGCCTTCATTGATATGCAGCCCAAGATTTCGCGCCAATTGCCGCCTACTCGATCTGGATGAAGGCAGTTTGTACGTCTTGGGTGGTTCTTCCCATGATGTCGATATCGTCAGCATAGGCCAGTAGTTAGGTGGACTTAAAGAGGATCGTACCTCTTGCATTTACTTCAGCATCACGGATCACTTTCTCGAGGGCCAGGTTAAAGTGGACGCATGATAGGGCATCCCCTTGTCGTAGACCGTTATTGATGTCGAATGGTCTTGAGAGTGATCCTGCCGCTTTTATCTGGCCTCGCATATTGGTCAGGGTCACCCTAGTCAGTCTTATTATCATAATTTCGTCATACCGAATTCTCTCATGGCCGTGTACAGTTTTACCCTGGCTATGCTATCATAGGCGGCTTTAAAGTCGATGAATAGATGGTGCAACTGTTGTCCATATTCCAACAGTTTTTCCATCGCTTGCCGCAGAGAGAAAATCTGATCTCTTGCTGATTTGCCTGGAGTGAAGCCTCTTTGGTATGGGTCAATGATGTTCTGGGCGTATGGGGCTATCCGACCTAGCAAGAGTACTCAGCAACGTGATACCTCTATAATTGCTGCACTGTGTGATATCTCCCGTTTTATATATGAGACAGATAATGCCTCGTTGCCAATCGTCAGGCATTGATTCGCTGTCCCATACCTTGAGCACAAGTTGATGAACCACTTGGTGTAACTGGTCGCCTCCATATTTAAACAATTCGGCTTTAATGCCATCGGCTCCTGGCGACTTATGATTTTTTAGTCGATGAATTGCACGGACTGTTTCTCCTAAACTTGGTGCTGGCAATATTTGTCCGTCGTCTTCAGTTGGCTGGACCTCCAACTCGCCGCTGTTCTAGTTGTTCAGTAACTCATCAAAGTACTCAACCCATCGCTCCAATATGCTTATTCTGTCGGAAATCAGATTTCCCTCTTTATTTCAGTAGGATGAGCATGGAGGTGTATAAGGCTTCGTCCTGCTGACTTGTTGGTAAAACTTCCGCGCCTGGTGCGGTTGCTCCTTGTACTTTTGTAGTTCACAGACTTGTTGGTTCTCCCAGGCTTCCTTTTTCCGTCTGTGAAGTCCGCGCTTCTCCGCTCAACGGAGTTCGTGATAAGTCTGCGCGTGCCCACGTTCTTTGAGAATGCAACATTACTCGGTATGCGGCATTCTTCCGTTCCGTTACTAGCTTACATTCATCGTCAAACCAGCCGTTCCGACTCCTTTTGCGGCTGGGGCCAAGTATGTTTATGGCCGTATCAATGATAACGTTCTTCAGGTTATTGTGAAGATCATTTGTAGATGCTTTATCTCCAGGTCCTCTGTTGACTGCGGTTATTGCGGCATCCATTTCCCTCCTATAGGTTTCGCGGAGGGCTGTATTGTGGATGGCTTCAGTGTTAGCTCCCACCTGATTGTCAGAGGGGATTCTAGGTGGTGTTGTTATTCGAGCTCGGAGCACGATGCCAACGAGATAGTGATCCGAGTCTATATTGACCCCCCTATATGTTCTGACATTCATCAAAGTTGAGACGTGGCGGCGTTCGATCAACACGTGGTTAATTTGGTTGAAAGTGGTCCCGTCTGGAGAGGCCCACGTATGTTTGTGGACCACTTTCCGCGCAAACCAGGTACTTCCAACAACCATTTCGTGTGAGCCTGCTAATTGAATAATCCGCAGTCCGTTATCATTTGTATTTTCGTGTAAGCTATGGGAGCCAACGTATCGCCTGAATACAGGCTCCTTTCCTACTTGGCTGTTAAAATCCCCAAGTATGATTTTGATATCATATCTGGGACAGGCTTCGAGGGTTCGTTCTACTGCCTCGTAGAAGGTATCCTTCTCCGACTCTGCAGTCTCCTCTGTAGGGGCGTGAACGTTAATGAGGCTTATATTTCTAAACTTGCCTCGCAAGCGCAGAGTGCATAGCCGTTCGCTTATGTTTTCAAAGCCGATAACAGCAGGTTTCATTTTTTTGGTCGACTAAGAAACTTACTCCGAGCACATGGTTTACTAGGTGGCCACTATGATATATGGTATAGCGGCTCTTCTCCAGAAACCGGTCCCTGCCCAACGCATCTCCTGTAACGCTGTTACCTCAGCCCTATATTGGGATAGGGTATCGGCTGTTCATCAGCTCATTGGTAAGAATATTTGACTATATTTGATCTCGTAGGGAGTAGTAATTTAATACGCATTTGATCTACTATAATTTTGTTGATAACAATAGGATTTCCACTAAACACCCAGTATGATGCTTCCTATTAAAATCTATCTTAGTGCAATATTTTACGGATCTAGGATGAACTTAAGGGGCGCTCGCAGTAAATTTTCAGGATATAATAATATACTATGATTCACTTTATTTGAGCGGATATCGTAAGCAGGAATATTTTGAGACCTAGATACCACTTGCACCATGATTTTTTTCAGATTTCTAAGTGGACTAGTTTCTGAGATATGTAATATGTTATCAAGCTTTAGTAGCACCTTAAAACACTACTACTACTACTAGAATTAAATTTAGTTTATCAAATAAGTTTGAATTAGTTCCTATTGTCTATTTTCAAACTAAATATACGTTCGTATTGTGTATTTTAAGTAAATCAATCTCAATTTCTAGTTTGTTTGAACGTTAAAAAGTCATCTCATACTACATCAACGGCTTGCTGAAAAATTCTCCTCATGCTAATGTAACTAATATTATGTGGTGGCAATACTTTCGCCGAGAAATTTGTTTTTCTGAAAAACTGCTTCCGGTTGTGCTAGCGCTCTAAGGTAGACTTGCATTGCTGCTATAAACGCTTAATATACACCAACGACGTTGTGATCTTATACATTGGGCCTCTATGGACTACGGAGTTACGCCTAACGCATTTTCGTGGTGAAGGTAGCTCTCAAATTCTAACATATATCCTAACATTGTACAAGGATAAATTGATTCAGTTGAATTGCTAAAAAAAAGCAACGAACAATTATCTGTACATGCGAGGAGCCGAAGTTGATTGCCTTATTTTCTCATGGCGAATGAAAAGTCTCAATTGCTGCATTGTTATTCATATCTAATACAGTTGAACAACTAATCTCGCTTCTAACACTGATTGTATTACCTAGATTTGATTGAAAGGGTCACAATGATATTCGTATCAGTTTGCAGAGACAGTAGAAGAACTAATATATCTTCTTTCTCCTTCTTCAGCCTTTGTCCCGTTCAGAAACGTAGTCGGCTCGTTTTGATCGGTTGTGACATTTTATTCTGTCAAAGACCTGATATGGAGACAGTCGCGAAGTTTTCAGATCACCATGCAGTGTATCAAGCCACCGTTGCTTCGGCCAACCTTTAGCGTTAGTGCGAATTTAATGACCACACCATTGAAGACGCCTCTTCCGCAATTTTTTCACGATCGGTGCAACGCCATATCAATCTCGAATATCATCATGTCATAATCATGCCGTATTACGCCCCAGGTCCAACGTAACATTTTCTTCTCCATTACTGCAAGACGCCGTTCGTTTAATGCACCCGCAACACTTCGAACTTTACTTTTCAGAACTTGTTAGTGCAATTTAACCGACCGCACCAGTTCTTCTAATACTAGGTGTTGTCGTAGAGCATACCAGGTTGACATAGTCAAACGTCTTCTCTAGGTGCAGCAATGCAATGTAAAGTGGTCAATGCATCTTACGGTGTTTCTCAATGAGTAACCGCGCTACGGGTATTTCGTCGGTAGTTCCGCAGTTCACGGCAAACCCGGCTTGATTCACGATTATTTGAACGATGTTTGTTAAAAATGCGTTCAAAAACAAATGAATAAGTTTTTCTGTTGAAATCTGTGCGAAATATGCTCGCCATCTATCCGTCGCGGCTCATCGATCGGTAAGCAAAGCACCGTTCTTGACATTAACTCAACAGAAGTATTTGAAATATAATAATTAAGACTTGCTTTTTTTCTATTTGCTAGTGACATTTATATGCAAATAGCGCTAGACACATCGCGAAATTACATTTAGATCAACCGCTTTTGGCAACTCGATACAGACTTCTTTCACCGTCCCGAGTGCCAGTTTATCATAAAGATCTTTGTAATGAACCGCAATTTGCCAGCGTTTCATCGTCGAGAAACTCATGATAGAGGGATTTCTTTTCACGGACCTTCATGAAGACATCGTTATTCTAAAGCCAAGTATCTCGGTTGATGAACCGCTTACCAGATTCGGTGACCTGGAGGGTTGTATATGTTGCCTTGTGAATCATGTCTTTAACTTGATTTCAGGATTCGTTGACATTCGTAACAGTTAGTAATTGCGTAAGCCAGATAATTTGTTTTTTTTTTTCACGAGATCACCGCAATTTAGTGCATGGCGGCCAGTGCGTTCCTCACGCTGTTTTATCGGTGGGTTGTTTCGCAAGACGGCAATTAACGGCTGCTGTTGAGGGGTAATGGTCTCATAGGGAACGGCTTTGCAGTCAGTGGTGGTGATAAAATGTCCACGTCTTTGAGGATATAATCGATCTGCGCTTACTATTCCCATTTGATGAACCATGTACTCACAAGTACAATGCTGTGATTGTCCGCAAAATCGACTAAAGCTCGCTACCCTCATTGTCTGCTCCAAATCCTTTTCCCCATGGCACTTGTTGCCGTCTGCTTTTTCACACAACATCGCTTGTAATGACGATATCGTCATCAACAGGCACATTACAAGTCTTGGTCGAGAAGTTGTTAGAAGGCTCTTTCTTGGCATCGGGTCTATCTGTTTGTGGTGCATATGTGGTGAAGAAATGAATACTGCGATCGGCTGATATAATAATGAGCTTTATAACGCGGTCATCAAATTGTTCGGCTTCTTCAACGACATCACGGAAATCTCTGAGAGATCATAACGCCAATATCATATTAAGTTTGTGGGTTACCAAAATAGAAAAGTTTATAGCCCTTCTTACCGCGTTCGCGTTCTATATCGCAGATTTTGGCGGCACACTATCGAGGTCCTTGTGAAGCGTAAATATCAATGCGCCTTTTCTGAAGGGCTCTTGCGAGTTCCTTTGTCTTTCCAGTAGGGGTGCTAGTATTTAGCATGCTCGTACTACTTTATTTGCGTCCTGACGCCGTCCATGCGTCAAAAACCCTTGCCCGTTTCTCAACAGGACCGGAACTCGTTCTGCCGCGTTCACTGAGATGAACAACAGCCTAGTATTTCTTCGAGACTTTGAATATCTCAACACCATCATTCTTGTTTTTAACGACATTTCATGTGTTTTCCTGCTTGACCTGTCGTGGAACCTGTCAACAAAAGACATCATGTAGGATTTAGCATAGTGGAGTAACTCCAACGATACTTTATTTATCTAGAGCGCGATTATTTATGATAGGTCGTAAAGAATCAATTCGTTCCAAAGACCTGACTTTTTTCATCCTGCAAATCGAGAATTTTATAATTACATATGTACATGGTATGTTTTCGTTTTCTATAATACAAACCAGAAGCGATAAGGTTTAGTGTCCTGGCTCTAAGATAAATTTAGTGCTGGTCGATAGTTGCTAATTATAGTATATAAAGCAAGTTAGGTTGTCTACTGAGGGCTAGTGTCGGAATTATGCTTCTTTTGTCCAATTGCTCGGGCTAAAATTATTTTTTATTTATGTTTTTGTATGCAAGTATTTGCTTTTTATTGTTTACCTTTCATAGAAGGTACCCCTCTCCTATAAACATTTCAAATATATCAAAACTAATTTTAATATGTAAACTAAATAAAACTTATTGATAACATATACAATTTTTCTTTGAATTTATTTTTAAGATCAAAGCTAATTCGTCTGATGAAATGCTTTTGAACGAGGACACCAGTGTTTTTTTTGAAACAGTTAAAGAAAAGTTTAAAGGTCAAATTTTAGCCGGAGTGTTAGATTCGAATAAGATCAAGGCAGTGAAAAAAGCAATTAAAAATATCGCTGCTATCCTTCATCAAGTGACAAGCAAAGATAAACCCAGTGAAGAAGAAAAGGAACCAGAGAATCCAACAAAAGCTAAACTATTGAAAACAGACATCCTCGACCGGCAACTAATTTCTTCGAAATTAGCAGCGGCACTGGTTATGCAGGAAAAGACGGATGTATCAAAGGAGGACATGGATCGTTTGATAAATGTTTTCATATTAATCGTTAAACTTTCGAAAGAACGCAATTCACACGTTGAAGTCAGAGATATTCTACTAGAATTAGGAATTGAAACAAACGTTTTCGATGAAGAAGACCTCCTTTCTAATATCAGTAAAGTCGAATCAAAGGATAGTAGTGATGTAGCACCGACCGGGCACAACGCTTCTAGTTCACTAGATAGTTTAACTGATTCTGACCTTCAAACTCTTCTACAGAATTTCAAACATCTTTCCAGTGAAGAGCAGCATCACCTTATAGCTCACTTGAAGAAACTAGAGTCAACTGAACCGCTACGGGTAGAAAAGTTGAGAAAGTTCGTTGATGTAACAGATCTAAAAGGGGACAAATCAAGCCCCCAGACAGGAAAAACATCGAATGCTGGGATATCCAGTTTTTCTGGAGACGAATTTGAAAGCAAAAAACCCGCCATGATTGAATCAGATGATGATGATGACTACAATTTTGACGATGTCGTTAAGGCCGCATCCAAAAATTTAAGCGTTAACAATGCAGGCAAGAATGATGAAAACCAACGAGCAGATTCCGTAAGTAGAGATCCAGATCGTGAAGTGTCGAATCTATCAATGAGCAGTGCTGCATCAGCAACCACTAATTTATCGCTGGCTAATACGCAAAATTTGATTGCCAATTTGCTAGGTTCATTACAACAGAACACGTCGAAAATAGTTACTCAGAGTACAAACACAAATATTATTCCAACTATTGGGTCTGCTCCCAATAGGGGCCAGAGCTTCGACCCAAGCAAACAACCATCCAGTGGAGATAATTTTTACTCTCAATCTCAGCCCGCGAATTCGCAACAAGTCAGTCAACAATATCCAAATACAAATCAGAATTTTTCACCACATCCCGGAAACATGTTCGATCATTCATACCATCCTAGTAATCAAATACCCCAAGTTCAGCAACCACAACGATTTGCCATGAGAAATGCCAACGGTCCTGGTATGGGAAATGCAATGGATCAGTTTAACAATCCGAACATGCAAAATACGCCACCTAACATGCAAAACAGTTACTTTAATCAGTTTAATCGTAATACAGGACCACAACAGCAGTTGCATCCAGGAAACTACCCTCCAAATCCTCAACAGCCGAATTTTTTCAACCACCCACTCCAAAACCCTGGGGGTTTTTACTAGAGGCTGTGTAAAAGATATGCTGTAGTGAAAAATGCGCACTGTTAATATTCTTCTGAATAAATATTAAACGTCTCCATTACTTACAAACAAACGTTTTATTTTATTAGTAAGAAACCTATCGAAACATTTTCAGATTTAACCACCAGTACAGTCACTGTTATTCTTCGCAAATACAAACTTTACTTTTTTAGTAACACATCAGAAGCACTGAAATGTCACATTTATTTACTTGTGGAAACTATAGGTTAAATAAATAATCTGTGTGTCCAGTAACCGTATGCTGTGAATATTGTACCTTAATTTCCTTTTGGTTCCTAAAAGAGTATCATGAACTCATCTGTTTCTTAATACTACATTTGTGTCGAAATTTGATCAGAAGTTTTTGTTGAAAAATATATGATGTTAATTTTTGAAGTTAATTACATATTATCTGAACTAATGATCTTGATGTCAATTGTTAGTAATACTTAAGAACCATGCTACACCATAAATAGAAGGGAAATGGGTGTTTTGCATTTTATTAATACTTTCTGTTTTCACATTAGATTTTGACGCTTCGGTATCTGGTCCATTTTCAACACTCGCTACCTTTGAATTTGCATTTGTTCCTCCCAAAAGCATTCAATCACACCAATTTTCGTGTATGTATGAATCTCATTAATCCCATGCTCAGATGTGACTGACTTTGGGCTGGAGTCGCACCAAGCTACTTGTTCATACGTCCTCGTAGATATACAAACTGCTTCAACTATCGATTCGGTGAGTGAGGATATATCAACACACGAAGATTCAGTCCACATTCAATGCACACTCTCCGGGATCTTGTCTTTTTAAGGAACATGAAGGGACTGTGCTCCCTCTTATGTAAAGTTATTTCGTTTCTTAGGGTTTCACAAGATGTCAATTTATTTAAAAGAATTCGGGATAGAATAGTTTAATCTTTGTCTATAGATTATGGGAGTATTCTTACCTCTGGCAGTGGTGAGAAGCACTTTTTCAAACTTTTCAAGCATTGTTTTTCTTGGGAAGCGAAAGAACCATCTCTCTCTGAGAAGGTGCATTTTAAACCAACAAGCTTTCCAAATTTTTGTGTCCTTGGATATGATCTCCTTGTAAAAGTACGAAAATCGAAGGGTTTCCTATCCCAATAATAATAATCATCTGCGCAACAGTGCCGGGGCCTTAAAGTGTGTTATAGTACTTCATTCACAACCGTAACGGTACACTACAGAATAGGAGGCAATGTGGTCAGCATTAGGCTCGCCCGAGATTATTACCCTGATTTGACTCAGGTATTCATTCACACCTAAGTCGATTGGTATCCAACGTCAAATCACGATACAAATACCACTGCCACCAATGAGATTTGAATGACGACCTTCCTTGTGCTCTAAACACTTAGCTATTTGGGCACCCCCATTCCAATAGTGGCGTAAACAAGTAGAATAACGAAACGTGGTACTTCAGATATGACAAACATTTCGTTGGGTGAGTATGAACATAATTAGAAATTTATTCAAGTTCGCTTCAGCTTGAATCAGTCACTATTTTTGGGTGAAGTAACTTTTCTTTTTTGAAAATAAAAATTCAATTTTTTAATACATAGTTAACAATTGTAAAAAAATTGTAAATTTGCTGCCTATAATATGTTTTTTAAAATGGATGGATGGAAAAATATTATTAACAGCAGTTTGTGCAGATATTGGAACAGCCAATATTTTCCTGTAAAAGCTTTCTTGGGTGTTTTATGATCAAATACTGAAACCAGCAACAGTCATTCTGTCACATTTCTGAAGAGCAAAAAATATTGTAAATATTCCCTTACGGGGAACTACTGTATTTACAGATTTTTACTGCAATATCGTAGGGAGTTATTATTTTTGGGTGGCATTTTTGCTCTTGTTAACTCAGATCATATGTACAGGGTGGCGGAAAGGTTTCTCGACTCCCACCTAAAAGAATGTATGGGGGGAAAAACAATTTTAGGAAATCTTGTGACTTAAATCCACTAACCTCTATTTAATTCTTAGGTGGAGAGGTAGTAAAATTTTTAATTGAGTTTGAATGTGGTAATCTCGAAGAAAATATGCAAATAAAAGGAAAACTCAAAACAGTAATTACTTCACTCACTTATTCTTTGGTAAAATAATATAGAGTCTATAAATCTTGAAGGTATCAAAGGGAAATTCCTGGAATCAACAATGATGAATACCCGAATCGAAATATGAGTAGAAATTGGAAGGATGTCAATGCATCAGAAACAGCTACATCTCTGAAATCTTGGGTAACCACAAAATCACTGTCCAAAAACTGGGTTTTCTCCGAAGATCCGGACATTATAATAATAATAATATAATAATCGTTGTCGCAACAATCCATATTGGATGAGTGAAGTGTGTTAGAGCACTTCATTCAAGATCGTAACGGTACACTACAGAATAGAAGGCAATGTGGTCAACATTGGACCCGCCCGAGATTATTACCCTGATTTGACTCAGGTACTCATTCACAGCTAAGTCGACTGGTATCCGACGTCAAATCACGATACAAATACCACTGCCACCAGTGAGATTCGAACCGCGACCTTCTGACCTTCGGACATTAGCCGAAAAAAAGCCACGAACAGTGATGAAACGGTTGAACAGATTTGCCCGGGGCAATAAATAACTGCCGAGCCAAACTGAAAAATGGTACATTCGAACATAGACGAGGCCGGGAGCCTTTATCTTCCACAAGAAAGGTCTGCGATCGCCTTAATTCTTCCAGAAGCTTCAAAACCTTGACTTCGCTGATGGCAACGCTCGTGGTCAGGGCCTGGGGTACAAATCTCCTGCGTAGGGACTAGTCGTGAATGCAATTATATTTGATGTCCAAACGAGACAACAGGATAATGAGAGCATTTCTACAATACAGTCCCCGAAATTCGATACGAAACGTAGCTGGCGGAGTAAGCAGTCGCGGAAAAGTTAGGAAAGAACATCTGTCAATGAAGAATATGATACTATGGAGAAAATGTTCGTCTAGTGTTTGCACAAAGCCTCAATAATGTCTATAAATCTATGGATAAAAGATGATTTTGATCCAGGATGGAAGTCGGCTGCATACATTTTTGACAACTTTCTAAATTATTTACTAGCACTTCACGAATGTTCGTACAGAATTGACTTGGCCAAGCCGTTGAATCCCATAAGACCAAAAATAGGCAGCAGTTGATTGAACGAATACTGGATAAGTGGGATGAAAATTCAATGGAGGGTCAAAAAATTTTATCGCCAATTTTAGACTGCATAGTAAATGAAGGGAAGCAGACTTCTTATTAATTTCATAATATCTAACTTAATATGTGTCTTTACAATAAAGTTATAAAAGTCAATTTTACTCTTTTTATTTAAATTTCATACAAACACAAAAAGTCTAGAATCTTTTGCGCCACCCGGATTAGATTATATGAATGTAATTATACAACTGCATTAAAACTTTTTTTTCACAATTTATATACTTCGCAAAATCACTACTCTTTGCAGATTTTTATTTTCGATAATTTTTCATGAAAGCCAAAAATCATGTTCTGTTACTTTAAAACTGACATCAAAAGATAAATGGCGTTCAAGAGGTATAAAAGTAATGCACACGTCAGAGTGTACACAATGATTATAACAATTAATTTGTTTTTCTTTGGAACATCATTTTCAAAACAGGTATACACATTTCCTCAGACCTTTAACACTTGCTTATCTGGACAATTTTATTTACTAAACTCGCTTTCACTGAATCTCTGTGATCATTCAAATTTGATATGGTCTATGGGAGCCTTTACCTCTAACGAGCGGTACGTTTTTGTATAACACGATCATGTGGGGAATCAAATGGGAGGACCCAACCAGTACTTCTCCGAGCTTGCCTAATTTTCTATATCGATGGAAGTTCGGTTAAGGTAGGGTTCTCAACGTAGACACCATCAAATATAACGAGGATTTTGCTTTTAGACTCTTTTGAAACGATCACAATGATAGACCCATCGTATTCGATCCGTTTATGTATCGCAGAATTTTCGTTAGTTGATTTGATGCTACCCGCTGTAGTTGTAGCACATCAGCACCAAAAATCTGATGTCAGATGCGTCTATAGGCGCGGCACTCTCGTAGAAAATGTTTCGTGGATTTCTCTTCCTCATTAAAAGATGAACACATATCATCTTGGAGAATCTCTGTTGTGAACATACAACATGTTCAGTTAGTAAATTATGGTCAGAATGCCCACAATACTAAGATAAACTTTGCCGTATGTTTGTTTGGTTCCGACAGGGAAAGTTTGGAGTATTTAACAGTATTAAGGTTCAGCCACCTGTAATGATAAGAGTGGAAATAGGAGATCAGGTCGATCATCCTGATTGGCCGATAATGACCTAGAGGGCAGAGCTATCCCAAAAATCTAAACACATTGGCTAAATTGACCGTGAAGGTCTGCCCACAAAGATCGAAGCTCCATCAAAGTGCTCGGTCGACACGTTCTTGCACGCCTCTGTGCTAGCCAAGCTCGGGAATGTGGGGGGGTCCTTTGAGCGCTTTGATCCCTAAACGGCAAATCATTCGCCTCTTGTCAAGATCAATTCGCCCGAATGCATTCAATAATGTGCAATCTGCGGCGAACATTAAGGCAATTGCACACTATTAAATGCATTGTTGGAGCAAATTAATTAAGAAAGAGCCGAATGAGATTCCGCTCCCGTTGCGCAGCCGCGGTCACTACAGGGCAGCTGAGTTTTCGATACCCGCTCAAGAAAAGAAAGCTGAAGACCAGTGAGGGCATCACTGCTGATAGCGGCTGAATGTTGGCGTGCTTACGAGGAAAGGCAGCCCGAGATCCAAACCCACCTTAGGCCTTGAGGTCTTTCGCGTGAGCGATGCCCAGGTTACGACCCTCCATGTCCTCCAGCTCGTATTGAACCATTCCGACTCGACCGATGACCTTCGCCTTCACGAACTTCTGATCCAATTTGGCATTGTACCGCTTTGCTGCACTGCTTAAGTTGAAGAGTCGCTTATACACGACATCTTCGACCTGAAATTCACGAGCTCGGGATCGCAAGTTGTAACCCCTTTCCTGTGTCTCTCTTGCCTGGAGGATTCGCCCCTGAACCTCTGCTCTCAGAATAGCAAGTTTATCCTGAGAACAGATCTCCAAGGTCGCATCGGGCAAGGCGTTCAGGCGTCGTAAAAGGGCATAGGTACTCCCATGAGTGACCATGCTTTGCCCAAAAACGACGTGATGGGGTGAAGTCCCTATCGAGACGTGTTTCGCTGAACGCAAGGCACAGTTGATGGATAACAGCTTGTTATCCCAATCTCTTTGATTAGGACCGATATAAGCGCATATAGCAGCCAACAGTGAGCGATTTACTCGCTCCGAGGCGTTTGCCTGCGGGGAGTATAAAGCAGTGTAAATGTGTTGAATGCCATACTGGTTCAGAAGATCGTTGAAAGCCACGGATTTGAACTGTACCCCGTTATCAGACGCGCGATCGACTCAGAGATTGCAAACACATGAAAGATTCTCTTCTCCAAGTATTCAGTCAGCACGTTTGCGGTAAACCGTTTAATCAGCTCCACAAATGAAAACTTTGAGAGACAATCGAGAACAACTATTGCTCCGATATTTCCGGCGCGAGATCTGGGGTATGGGCCGATCAAATCGATATACAAACGTTGAAATACCCGATCGGAGATGAGCGCTTTTCCCATTAGAGGTTGGAGCGTTTGGTTGGGAGCTTTTGATGTCTTGCACGTTTCACAATTGCGGATATAGTCCTTGACCTGAGAAACCATTTTAGGCCAATAAAACCACAACCGCAGTCTACCCAAGGTTTTACCAACCCCCCCATGTGCACTCAAAGGATGATCATGGGTACGGGTGATCACCTCCATCGTCAGCTCCTCCGGAATCCAAAGCTTCCAAGCCTGTTGTTCCTGCAACTCATCTCCTGAAGCATGATTGGTTCGCTTGTATACCAATCCATCGCACATCTGCAGATCAGGGAGTTTTTTGGAATTCTCCCTAATACGCTCTATTAGTTGCAAATAGTTCGCAGACCGAAAATGTGGTGAATCAAAATCCACGTCTGCGTTGTTCCCACTTCTCTCCAAAGCATCCACCTCCGCTGGTGAATACATTCGAGATAGAGAATCCGGAACCAGATGTTGTGATCCCTTTCTGTGTTTAATGATGAACGAGAATCCTTGAAGCTTCAATGCCCATCTGGCCAGTCTGCTGTGAAAGTCGGACTGGTTCATCAGCCATTTGAGCGAAGCGTGGTCAGTTACCACTTCGAAATGGTGCAGTCAGCGAAGCGTAATTTGGCACAAATCGCTGATACCACCCACACATCCCAAGAAACCGCCGCAGTTGCTTGACGGTTTTCGGCCGCGGAAAATCTTTGATGGCGTGTACCTTGTCGGGATCGGTACAAATCGTCCCGTTACCGATGATGTGCCCCAAGTATCGAACTTCCTTCAGGACTTATTTGTACCTTCCATTTGTTCAATCGAAAATGTCGAGAACGTCAATCAACACCAGTTGACGACACACCAGCGAGCAAGGCTCGAGGCTATCATTGGCAGTTTTTCATCTTTCGAGTCGGAGGGCTTAGGACGTACAAGTCTCACGGCACACGTCATCGATGTCGGCGATAACAAACCGATTAAACAGAGACACTTCCCAGTCTCTCCCGGCATCAAAAAACTCCTCTACGAAGAGATTGATAGGATGCTGGCTTTGGGAGTCATCGAAGAATCGCAAAGCGCCTGGTCTTCGCCAATTACCCTTGTGGTGAAATCTGGTAAAGTGCGACTTTGCCTTGATACACGTAAAGTGAATAATGCAACTGTGAAGGATGCTTATCCTTTACCTCTCATCGAGGGGATTTTCAGTCGTCTCCCGAAGGCTAGATTCATTACGAGTCTAGATCTGAAGGATGCGTTCTGGCAAATTCCTCTGGATGAGGCGTCCAAGGATAAGATTGTCTTCACCGTCCCAGGTCGACCACTCTATCAGTTTGTGACCATGCCGTTTGGGCTCTGCAATGCACCTCAAACCATGCAGCGACTGATGGATAAGGTCATCCCCGCCCACTTACGTCATCAAGTCTTTGTATATTTAGATGACTTGCTGCTTATAACAGAGACCTTCGACCAGCATCTGCTGCTCTTAAGCGAAGTGGCTCTCTGTATGAGACGCGCTGGCTTGACGTTGAACATCCGGAAGAGCAAGTTCGTCATGAAGAGAGTTTCGATCTTTGTGGGCAGACCTTCACGGTCAATTTAGCCAATGTGTTTAGATTTTTGGGATAGCTCTGCCCTCTAGGTCATTATCGGCCAATCAGGATGATCGACCTGATCTCCTATTTCCACTCTTATCATTACACATAATGACAGGTATTATGGGAAGCTTGTTCCCAGTGTTTGATAGTAGCATTAGTGAATGCTACTGACACGCCAATTGCTGGTTCCGGCCTGAATACGGAGGAGATGCTAAAGCCCAGAGTAGCTCCACCGTATTCAATCTAGAAATAGAGTTCAACATTCCTGAATGATTGTTGAAGTTATCAAGGCACTGCTCAACGTCCTCAATATAGCTTGACTATCGTTATAAATTGCCCAGCGCCTGCCTTTCAACCGCTCGTCAATCATCCAAGTTGCCACCCTTAGGATCGCATTCATTTCAGCCTGAAGGACCGTTGCATAACCCTTGCCAGCTGTTCTGTTTTTGACCCACCGGTGTAAAAGTCTTCAGTGTATTCTAACTGGTTTGTCCCAGTTTTTTCTTCGTTTCAAGATAACCTCATAGCGAACAAATAAATGGAGATCCGAGAATCAGAAGGCATTGCAAAAACTGGATTTAGTTCTTCCAATGTTCTTTGTGCTCCACGTCCATTGTTTCCTTATAGATCTAATCGAATTATTCTATGAGCTGCTCTCATTGCAGTACTCTGAATAAACAAATCCAAAGGCTGCAAATTAATGGATGCTGAGCGTTCGCATCACACTTATTAAGAGTTCAAACCCAGAACACGAGGGCACAGAATCATACGGTAAATAAGAGGCAACTATGACTCTTAGTTCTTGCGTCGAGGGAGGACACAAAGAATCATATGTTAATAAGAGGCAATTATGACGTTTTTCCTCTTGCCATTAATCTAATATTGCAAATCGACCGCATTTAGGTCCTAAAAAGAGAATTGTCTCAGCATGGCTGCCTCTTATAATTTTGACGTCAGTACGCAGGCCCTCGGTATCGAGGATCTCCCATCGAAGAAGATGCTAGTCTCCTTTACTAAGCTAATACCACAGATTTTGTTAAAACGAACTCATGGCTCTGGGACCTGAAATTCATCAAGGAAAGTCGTGCAATTTTGCCAGCTTTGCTGCCAGTAGATAAGAAGAGGCTTTCACATGCTGCAGGCTCATTTGACTAACCTTTATGTTTGCAGACAGTGTAGTCTAATATGAAAACCACGGCTAACTAAAAAATCTGCTATGTCCAGCGGATCTCAGCGGGATTGCCAGCTTTTCCTTACCTTCCGCCGAAAGTTACGAAGTTAGTATTCTTACGTTCGAAAATGAATACAAACGTATTCGAATTTATGAGTATGAATACAAATTCTGTTGGATTAATATTTCTAAGTGGGGAATACGAATTTTTTCTATTCAAATGCTAGTATTTGCCCGCAGAGCGACTATTAGCGATCATGTTGTACGTATGTACGGTGAAATCGGACTTGATCTCCACCAAGAAAATTTAAAGGCGTTGCAGGTGTAGACAAAACAGTATGTACATATAAACTCGAAAGATATTTTCAAGCCTGAAGAATTGCTTGGGAAGATATGAGAGCAAACACATAACATAATCTTCTTCTTTGGTGCTTTTGTCAGGTAAATGTCTGTGCTTGTATTAAACAACCAGACAGACAAATGTACGGGCCATGCAAATAACTGCCACTTACGCATATATAAATATTTAAGTTTCTAAATGGTGAATAGTCCAGCTCACAGCGCACCCTTAAATTTGTACGCATCTCAATTCGCTATTTCGGTTGCGACCGACACGGTTTGTTTACAAATTCCGAACAATCAACCAAATATTCCCTTTTGGATCATCTACGTGCGTACTGTGAGGGGTTGTTTTGTAATTCGTGCACATATATGTACATATCTACAAGCGTGTCGGTTGCAAGCCGAAATAGCGAATTGAGATTCGCACTAATATATGAACTCTTGGCCGCGTTCAAGAGAGGAATCCTTCGAAGAATTTTTGGCACCGTACAGAGGATGGATGATTCCGTAGCCTACATAACGGCGAAATCTATGAGCGATACTATGACCATCAGGTTGTTGGTAAAATCCGGCTCAATAAGTTGCGGTGGGCGGGTCATTTAATCCGTATGGATGAGGATGATCCAGCCCGAAAAGTCTATAAGAGCAATATCTATAGTAGAAAAAGAAAACGAGGCAGACCCTGCCTGAGATGGAACGATGAAGAAGGCCAGGACGCCAGACAGCTTTTAGCGATATCGAATTGCTGGACCTCGGCACAAAACCGGGATGTCTGGAGTTTCTTATTCAGGTAGGCCTAGACCGGATATCGGTTGTTGCGCTGTTGATGATGATGATGACTAATATATGTATGTTGAATGTATCCAACCGCCTGTTTGCTTCAGACACAGACTTCTGTCTGCATGTTGTCTGAGTTAGTTTAGTTTACCGGGGGGAGCCGCAGCTCCGAGCACCCAGGCCATTGTTAGGCCCATTGTACTATCCCCGTAAATCGCCTATCCGCCTACGGCGTTCGCAGGCTTTAGCGAATCTGAGAACATTCTCCAGAGGCAAAATGTGCAAATTCTTCATTGAAGAAAAACTTGCCAAGGTGTCTTCGTCTGAAATCTGAGGAGGCCGGGTAGCTGCCTAAAAAGTGCAGGGTCGTCTCCTTCTCCTCCTCACATTGGCTGCACATAGCCGAAATCAACACCCCAATCTTCTCCATATGGTAGTGCAAGGAGTAGTGTCCCGTTAAAAGCCCTACTAGATTTTCATGTTCCACTTCTTAAGGGACAACAAAAATGCAGCTCCAGTGACCCTTCGCTTGCCTTCAAGAGTCCAAATTTGTCCACTCGGCTGTGTCAATCCTTGCAATTCATCCTTCAGAGTAGACATGACAGTAGTTGGTCGGATTCCAAGACCTGGTTCTGGCCCCACCATTGTGGATCCAGACCCTCAGTGAGCCAGTCTGTCAGCCTCCTCATTACCAGCGATGTTAGAGTGCCCCGGCACCAACATCAGGAATGTTTCGTTCAGTCGGCCAAGATTCAGCAGCACCTGATGACTTGATATGTCGTTGCTGTTTAGTGTTGACAATGCCGCCCGACTGTCGGAACAGATTCGAATGTGCGACTCCTCCATTTTTGTCTGGGACATTCTTCTGCTGCCAATGAGAGGTCGGGTCAGTTCTATAATCGGATTCCCCGGTGAAGGTCATTAGGTCTGTAATCTCAAAAGACTCATGGTTATTTGTCGACCATTCTTCTCTTTCGGTCATTACGACAGTTTACATCTTTTCAAAGACGAATCTGAAAACCATATGATCGGTCGGCGTCAGGGCTACCTGCAGGATTTCTGCTATTGTTCCTGGATATGGTGCTTTCACGTTAACTTGGAGTCGAAATGTACTCCTAAATACTTGACTGTTTGTGCCAGCTGGATTTCCGCCCTTGCTAAGATGGATAGCGTATAGCTGCCCCATATCACGTTCCTAGTGAACGTAACTAGCCCAGTCTTTCTAGCTTTCACTGTGAGTCCATTTCGGAGGCACCATCTGTGGATTTCATGCAAAGTTGCATTCCAGCGGTCACATAATTTGTCCGCAAACTTGCCGGTCAATATTACGGCTAGGTCGTCCGCAAATTCTTATGAATGAGCCACAGCAGGGTATCCATCACCAAGAGCCATAACAGTGGAGAGAGAGCTCCTCCCTCTGGGCAGCCCCTAAGACATCCTGCTCAATAGACTTCTGGCCGACCGATATGTGGATTTTTCTCCACTCTTTTATGTGAAGGATCCAACTTATTAGCAGCGGTTCGATTCCATGCTGTTTTGCCGCATCACAAATTGCCGCGAATGAGGCATAATTGAAGGCACCTTCGATGTCCATGAATCCGCCTAAGGCGTATTCTTTTTCGGACATCGCCTTTTCCATTTTTGCCGTAAGTTCATGGATTGCTGTCGCCATGGATTTGCCTTTCTGGTAGGCGTGTTGCCTATGGTGAACTGGCCACTTAGAAATCTGTGTATCTCTTATGAACCGATCTACTAGTCTTTCTAGTCCTTTTAGTAGAAAAGACGTTAGATTGATCGGCCGGAAGCTTTTTGCGTCTCTGTAGGTGGGTTTCCCTGGTTTCGGAATGAGTAACACCTTCACATCACGCCAGTTAATTGAAATATAAGCGTGTGGTAGGCATGCGCGGTATATATTTTGAATATGTAGACCCAGGTCATCCATTCCCTCTAATACTAGCGCAGAAATGATGCCATCCGGACCTGCAGACTTGTATCTATGGAACGAGTTAAATGTCCATTTTACTCGCTCTAGTGGTACTACTTTGCATGCCAGATTCCAGTTCCTCGGTTGAGAGCTGTATGCACCTGTTGGCCCCGAGATTAGATTTTGGATACTGCCTGGGAAGTGCACTTAAAGAAAATGGTTTGCCGTGTCGCATGTTGTCTGATGTCTGGGGCTGGCTCAGACATTTGTCTGATACAGAATATCTGAAACACACATTTGTCTGTTTGATGTCTGATACAAGCATAGACATTTAACTGAGACAACCACAAAAGAAAAAGAATGTCTTTGCTTTGCAATTCTTTGAGGTAGACAATATCTTTCGAGTTTATATGTGCATACTTTTTGGTCTACATCTGCGACCTTTTAATACTCTTATTAAATATTAAATTCGACTCTACCATACATACGTACAACATAATCAAATCATTAAGGGGCTAATATTCGCTATGCACATTCCAATACAAAACAAATCGTATTCGCACTTGGAAATATTAATCCAACAGAATTCGTATTCGCACTCGTAAATACGAATACGTTTGTATTCACTTTCGAACGTAAGAATCCAGCCGTATTCGTTTTCATTTGTGTAAATACCGAGCTATTCACCTTTTCGAATACGAATGCATTCGTATCCATATTCGTAGGAAATAATCGTACGAACTTATTCGAATTCGTATTTATGAATTCAAAAATGCACAACACTGTTTCCTGATAAAAGCGGAGGAGAAAGTTCTGAAAGGCAAGCATGTAGTCCATTCTCCTTTGCAGCTGAAGTTTCCTTCTGGCGAGCCTTCCTCTCCCGTTTTCTGGAAGATTTAGGCAACAGTGTCATCGACAGGCCGGCCGTTGTCAGATTTCCAATTCCTCTCATTAAGGGAGTTGCTCTACTATCCTTTTTGCAGGTGCAGGTTTTCCAATGAAAAGTCTGTCTTCCACAAATCTCTTCGTGGGAGAAAGGAATCTGGTCAGTTCTCCAAAATCTGTGCTTCGGCCACGAACTAATTTCCCATAATCGCGGGTGGATTCGAAGTCTGTGATTTCTTACTACTTCATGTGTCATTGGACATCCTTAGTGTAGTAGTAAACCACCACAGGCGCCACCACAACAAGGTGGTTTCCGAAGCGAATGTCTTGATTTTCAGAACTGTTTTAATGTCACTTCAGTTCTTATTTATTACAAGGTTCTAACTTTGTTTAAAAACCGCCATTTGCCTTCAGAATTCTTTGTAGCGAGAAGACATGCTGACAATTTTCTTAATAATTCTGGCGAAAGAGTGTTGTATGAAGTAAATTTAATTATTTTAAATATTACGGGGATTATAACCGCCGGAACCTCAATAGCGTTGTGGTCTGGGCTATTTACAGCCCCTATATTCGTGGACCTATGTAAAGAAAAAAAGTTAATTGGTAAGAATTTGTTTGAAAAAAAATGACACAAAAGGTCGATGTTTTAGCAAAAGTGGTGACCCGGCCACGTTTCCAAAGGAAATGTTCCACGCGGTTCATGACTTAGCGCATCCAGGCATCACGACGACAAATAGACTAGTCACCCAGAAATACTTCTGGCCATCCATGAACAACGATGTCAATTCCGGGGCCAGAGAGTGCATCGCATGCCCGAAGTCACCAGGCATGTAAGGAAAGAAGTGGTCTCATTCCCCCGCACTACCAAACGGTTCCACTCCGTACACCTCGACATAGTAGGACCTTTGCGAGACTCACAGGGTTACAAGTATTGCCTTACAATCATCGACAGGTTTACGTGGTGGCCTGAGGCAATACCTCTGAAGGACATTACGTCCTTGTGCCGAAGCCCTTTGTCGAGAATGGATTCCTCGCTGGGGAGCTGGCCACGAGCACGCACGTCCTAGTCAGGACGGAAGTCGCTACAGCCTCCATACGAAGGCCCATACCGTGTTCTCGAGCGGGGAGAGCATTTCTTCTAGCTCGAGATCGGGGAACAGAAGCCCGTTTGCACCCCAAATCAACGTCGCGTTCGCTTCGCCGTATGATGGGGAACACAGTTCCGAAGTCAGTCGCTGAAATCGCTAGGTTTCATCTGGGGGCGGAGTGATGTGGCGCAGCAACATTCGAAATTTATTTTGAATGTTGAATTTATTTCGAATGTTGTTAATTCGATTGACAGTGGCCACCATCGGTGTTCTCCGTGGCGGAGCAGGCCATGATTTAAATGATGGATTTCGAAAAAAATGAATTGAATTTTAATGTCAGTTGTTTTAAGTGAGAAGTCAGAATTTGCGGAATGAAGAACTCTTGTGATTCTTTAAATTTAGTTTTGTAGTTACAGTTTAAGTTAATTAGAAATAATAAAAGCAAAATGTTTTAATGGAATAAAATGTGTTCTTAATAAAAGAAAATATAACTATAGGCTGATCGATCTGATAGGAAAGATGTGGTCTGTAGTCCTTTTTCTTTTGCTTTTGATGCCTTCTCGTAAGATAAAATCCGTTGCTCCCATCTTCATGTGTTTTGGATACTCTTAGTGTAGTAGTGAAATGGTTCAGGCTACCCCACCGCGGCAAGTTGATTTGCGAGGGAAGAGTCAGTATCTCATTGAAGTCAATTGCCTTATATTAAATCCACATACCTATATTCATTTACTATTGCAGCTTCTAATGGAATGAACTCTCATATATGAAATACACAAAACCTGAATGGCCGAGCTTCTGGTTTCCGACTTGTTTGCACTCTCCTTATAAATACATATGTACATTTTCGAGAAGGAAGGAATAGTAGATATGTTATAGCAAAAGAAATGATATGCGATGAAACAATTAATCCTAACGAAATAGTGTCTTTATGGGGTTCTGCTGCTCCATACTTGATAACTTCACTAACTCAATACTTTAGCAATTTCGGCTGCATTTTTCTCAATTGATAGTCACGACCTTTTTGCTTCGATGTTGCTTTTGAATTAATGTTCAAATTACATCACTTATTTTACGCAGCTACTTACGGTCTGATACGCTTTGTATTATAAATATACGTGTGAAAGTATATGCCTGTATTAGATACATAAGCAAACCAATTATTTGCAAGAAATGCTGTTTGGTCTCTGTCTGAAATATGTTATGGCCTCAATATGTGTAATGATCATTTAAAAAGAAAACATTTTAACCTTTAATCAAAATATTTTGCGTTTTCTTCAATGGATAATAAAAACGGGAAAACTGCGTAAATTGCAGCGGCAATGGCATATTTTATTTCCTTTTTATAGCTAACTTTTTTAAGAATTCTATCTTGTGCCTAACCGGGTCAACGCCACGCTGAAGACCCCAAAAGTCCAAGCCTAATTAGTGGTTGTCGTTTGGCTTTATTTTGATTTCTTTTTTACTTGCCTTGTATTTTACTAACTCCCACATTCGAACAACTTTTTATATTACAAAAATGTAATAGCATTCCTACAATATTACCCCCCAATGTTATTGGCGTGGAATCAACTAATTGTCTTTGTCCCTTGAATCTCTGCTGCTGCAGGCTGTTCCATCCACTGTACTTAGAACTTAGGGACAGATTTTTTTTGTAGATATGAAGTATCATTTCGTATGAAGGCGGTATCGAGCTATAAATCTTGGTTGGGTGTGCTATGATTATCTCATTGGAATATTGCTAAATCCTTGGCTATTTGGAGAAGTTAAAATAAGGCACTGCGAATCGTGAATTAAATATCTACTAACTCCAGGAACTATCTATGTTTGAGAGGTAAAGGTCTAAGTACCTTTCTTATAGTATGCATTACAAATTTGTAGGTTTTATTTGTCATTTATTGATTATTTAATTATATTAAATGTTCGAATGGCTCAGTGGTTAGAGCGCTAGACTATCGTAAGGAATGTCGCGGTTAAAATCTCGCTGCAGTGGGATTTGTATCGTGACTGGATGTCGGATTGCAGCGGACTCAACCGTGAATGAGTACCTAAGTCAAATCAGGGACCTAATCACGGGCCAGTACAATGCTGACCACATTGCCTCCTATAGAGTATCATAATGCTTTAGTGTACCGTTACGGTCTTGAATGAAATCCTCTAACACACTTCAATTATCCAAATCCAATTGGATTGTCGCACCAACGATTCTTCTTCTTTTTCTTCAGCTTTTGTCGCCATTTGGTTCTATCAAGTGGCTGATCTGGATGCAATCGCGAGGCTTTCAAACCCCCATCCAGCGTACCCACCAGTGTATAAGCGCCACTTCATCTAGGTTGCGTTAATGCGTGAAGCAATTTCGTAACACAGTTGTCCATTGGCTGATAGCATTGTCCAGAGATATTGATTGTGGCTATTTCGTTGGGATCGGTCGTCAAAAATTAAGTTTTATTCAGATTCAATCTGAGACCGTTTTGCATGAGGCAATCATTCCACTTTTGGACAAGTCGTTCGAAATCATCTTTGCTATTAGACGCTAGGAAAACATCACCAGCATAAAGCAGTGTATAGGGTGCTGGACATGGGATGCCCCGTGTGACAGTGTCCATACCATAACAAGAAGAGTGGGCGCTTCCTTAATGAATACGAATAGAGACACGAAGCGGTTTTGGTATGCCTGAACTTCATTTTTCAAAACGTGTTAGAATAATTTAATCGACGCAAGAATTCTTCTGGCACTAAGTGTTCTCGTAGAGGATACTAGATGGGTTCGTATGGCACACGGTCAAACGCTTTCTCTAGATCCAATTCAAGGTAAAAAGGGCGATCCTCCTCACGGTGTTTCTCCAATGGGTAACCGCGCGGCGCGTATTGCGTCAGTAGTGTAGTGACAATGCCGACTTAATTCACGGTTATTTGAACGATTTCGCGAATATGGGGAAGTATCGAAAGATCGGACGGTAATTTGAACATTCTGCTGGGCTACCTTTCTTCTTCCAGATTGGAACAGTAGTACTTTCATGCCAGTCAGGTGGTGTTCTACCTTCCTGAGCAAACCAAATGAAAAATGCACTGAGGCACACTGTTGGGTCCCAGCTCTTCACTTTCTAGAGCTCAGATGCGATATCGTCAGGTCCTGTTGCTTTCCCCGATTTCATTCGTTTTATTGCGAGCTGACAGGTGAAACTGTTCGAAATGTCGGCAATGCTTGTGAAAATGGAGGATGAACAAATCCTTCAGTTGAAATCTCCTCGAAATATTGTCGCCATCAATCCGTGGCGGCTCGACGGTCGGCAAGCAACGATTATTATTTTTGTTATAATTATATTAAACATGTATAACATTTGAAGCTACTGAAAAAATCTAGATGGTAAAATTTGAATATAAACGAAATATGCGGTAGATGTTAATCTGTTTTCAGCTTCCCGTCTTATCATTCTTTCCCACTTCAAAGTTATCCACTATTGTTAAAATTTGATCGAATATGTTACTGATCACTCCTCATCCAAAGCAGGATTTAAATTAAGGTCAAAATTCGAATTTCCGGGAAAATCAACACCTCCATTGCAATTTATTTATGCAAAATAAAATATTTATAATCAATGCATTTTGACTCATATATGCATACATGTATTATACATTCATTTTTAAGGTTTTGTGTGATCAAAACTACCTGTCTGCTTATCAGTCACACGTACTTTGTTTAGAAACCTACGAACACGAAATTTGATGAAAATGTTGGGTTATATGAACCTCAACACATCCAGTGAATGGGATCCAGTGGCGAGAGTGGGTTGAGGATGAAAGGAAGCAATATTTCTTTAATTTACTGACTTTTAAAATTATTTTAAGTAGTCAGAACTACCCTTGTTAACTGCTTTATGCACTGAGTGACCACGAACAACAGCGTGTATTGTTTTGGCTCCATTTCTACCATAGATATTGCCCTTATAGACTTACTTTCCAGGCTGGAGCATCCTCAATTGTTTGGATGGCTCAAATGGTTAGAACGCTGGGCTGTCGTACGGAAGGTCGCGGTTCAAATCTCGCTGGCGGCAGGGGGATTTGTATCGTGATTTGACGTCGGATACCAGTAGACTCAGCTGTGAATGAGTAACTGAGTCAAATCAGGGTAATAATCTCGGGCGAGCGCAATGCTGACCACATTGCCTCTCACAGTGTACTGTAGTGTACCGTTACGGTTTTGAATGAAGTGCTCTAACACACTTTAAGGGATTAAGTTACCCGCCCACCACAACCTGTAGAACCGGATTTTTTCCACAAACTGACGGCCGTGGTATCGCTTATAGATTTCGTCGTTATGTATATGTATATAGGCTATATATGTAGGCTACGAAATCCTCCATCCTCATCTAGGGGACCAAGAATTCTTCGTAGGATTCTTCTCTTCTTCTTCTTCTCTTCGCTTGTACATTAAGAGCTTTGACCCTATGGCAAGACGTTTCGAGCGAAAAAGCTTTTGTAAGCTGAAATAGGCTCCCTTTTCAGCCGACAACCGTGCGCGGATTTCATCGGTTGTGATTTTCGACCCTAGATAAGAGAAATTTTCAACGGTCTCAAAGTTGTTGCCTCCTATCTTTATTGTTTTCGTTTGGCCAGTACGATTCGATGTTGTTGGTTGTTTGGTTTTTGACGCTGACGTTGCCACCATATATTTCATCTTGCTTTCATTAATGGCAGTCCGAGATCTCGAGCAGGATGCTCGATCCGGATGAAAATAAATTATACATCTCGGGCTGCCTTTCCATATTGTCAATATCGTCAGCATAGGCCAGTAGCAGGGTAGACTTGAAAAGGATGGTATCTCTTGCATTGACATTTGCATCGCGAATCACTTTCTCCAAGACCTAGTTAAAGAGGACGCATGATAGGACATCCCCTTGTCTTAGACCGTTGTTGATGTTGAATGATCTGTAGAGTGATCCTGCTGCTTTTATCTGGCCTCGCACATTGGTCAGGGTTAGCCTAGTCAATCTTATCAATTTCGCCGGGACACGCCGCCACGATTCCATGACACAGACTGACAGTAAAATGCAATGAAACAAGGCCGGATTTTGATAGTTGTTAGTTAGTAAAAGTGAAAATAGTAACAAAAGAAAATTAACTAATATCAGGCTTGTTTAGAAGAGGCAAGGAAGGCTGTGGAGGGAGATGAAGTCGTTAGAAAAATTAGGTTGATTGTTCAGTTTTGGAAAGGGGGGGTGGGATAGGTTCCGCTTGATATTCACCCCCGGGTTACCACTACGATCTGAGCAAGCAGCACTTATCACCAACAGGAATATTGTCTGCTTCATAGAGCTCTGTCATCAAAAACTTTTCAGATTCAGTCTCAGACCGGGCAACATGATGCGATTATTTCATTTTTGGGTAGATTACTCGAGATCGGCTTTCTTGTGAGACCTAACTATTTGATTTGCAAACTTTCCAAATAGTTTTCATATCTGATTTTTTACGAAAAATGGCTGGACTACAACAAAACGGTGAAAATAAAAGCGCTAAAGTATTCTCATATCCTGTTAAATGGTATGAAATTACAAGATTAACATTTTCTATGGCAACCTTCAAGAATATTCTCACTGGGTAACTAGGCATTTCTAAGAGCTATTCTTTGTATTAAATAATGGATATAGACAAGTCAAAGAATAAATTTAGTTTTGATGGAGATTTTTTTTAATTTTTTCGCATTTCCAGTGAAGTTAGTTAGCTTTGAGTTCAGTCTTTAATGATTGTTGGTGGGTTTTTCGGGTTCATTAAATTTTAAGGTTATCAAATCTGCCAACTAGATCCAAAAATATAAAATATATAATGCATTTATGCCAATTTCGGGGCTAAGTTTCATTCACTCCTCCATGTAGTTTCAAGGTAAATATATGGTCTTTTTAAACAAACAAATATTGCACACAACCGATCACTGGACAAACATATTATATACATGCATCTAAATTGAACATAGCGGCTTTTTCTGACCACATCTGAATATTTCCGATACGATTATCTCAGAAAAGTGTTTTTGCAAAAGTACCTTTACGGTGAACACACTATTTTTTATAAGTTCGCATTTTGACAAATCCTTTGTTCAGCATGTAGATAATACCACAAATTTTTTAATATTCCAATTTGGGATGAACTGTAATCGAGATTTTGTGTACACTACAAACCATTCCCCCATTTTTTTTTTAATAAACTCCACAAAATAGTTGAGTCTTTAGAATTTGTTCCAAAATTTTTATTTTTTCAAAGAAACACGTTAATATTTGCTTTAAAATGTTGCTTAGGACTCTGCTGCACTACCCTTGGCTTTAATGACAATCTTCATCCTTTTGGGCTTAGAAGCATATAAGGCACTCAAATATTCAGCCATAATTTCCTCATACCAAATTCTTCCTATTGTTTCCTTAAGCTCAGTCATGGTTGTGGACTTCCTTACAAACTTTTTTACAAAATATGGCCATGTGGGAGATTATATGAAAGGACTCAGTTAGTACTATCCGAAACTATACTACTATACTTGACATTAGGTAAAACGTAAGGAAATGAGGGTTCAAAATATGACCCTGAAAAAGTGTAACAAGTCTCGTTCTCAGAACCTATCCAACGAAATATCTGGTAAAAATCACATGGTGTATCTAAACAAAATCTAGCCCTCAAAATATTTAAAATATAAATGCTCAATATATGAGGAGTCTACCTTTAGTTTCCGTCACATGACCATCGGAATCTTACAGACAAGATTCTGTCAGAAACTCGCTTGTAGGTGAGGAGAACGTCCCTTGCGGAAGCTTTCAATAAAAGTACAACACCGGCTTGTTTGCAGATTGAAAAATCGCAGTGCCGCAAGATAAAGGTCAGTACTCTCCAGAGTTCTATCATATCATTTCGCGTTGGCTTTCAATGTACACCTTAGAAGAGAAAATCCGATGATGTGCTGGGTGTATCGAGCTATCTGGTCCAACAAGTTAGTGGATAATATATTAAAGATAGCCTACATAACAACGAAATCTATGAGTGATATCACCACCGTGTGATTGTGGGTAAAATCCGGCTCAACAGGCTGCGTTGGGCGGGTCATTTAATCGAGATGGATGAGGATGATTCAGCCCGAACACTTGCGGATGTTCCAGCCTGGAAAGCAAGTCTATAAAGGCAATATATATCTATGGTAGAAAAAGAAGACGAGGCAGACCCTGTCTGAGATAGACCGATGGCGTAGGTCAGGACGCCAGACAGCTTTTAGGGATATCGAATTGATGGACCTCAGCGCAGTCTGGAGTTCCTTACTAAGGCAGGCCTAGGCAGGATACCGGTTGCTGCGCCGTTGATGATGATGATGATGATGATGATGATTAAAGATAAGGATTAGCAATAGCGCGGTATCCATCCCCTTTTTAAGGTTTTGTGTGAGACAAATCCTTATTTGTGTATGTGACAAATAATACCTATTGCCAATCAGCAAAAACGGGGATTTTATTGGTAAATGGGTATTTCGGGCACAAGTTGCACTCTTCTTCAGTGCATAATCAATTAATGACATATTCCTTGTCCCATGTGGTGCAGTGTCCTTCCTCGATATTGTGCCGTGCTGTCATGAATTTCAGCGTTGTGCTCTTCCTTCTCTTCTTCGCGGTCGTTTCCGCTTCACTCACGTGTTCTCCCCAGGGTACCGAACCCAGTATTTTCATTTGTCCTAATGAATGATATTGCCCGGTGTCTTATTTGCCACCTCTCCCAGAAGCTTCGATCACGTTTTTTTAACTACGTATACGTTGTCACATGTAATGCTGTGTCCTTCCCCTACGATGTGTCGTGCTGTCATCAATTTCAGCTTTGCGCTCATCCTTTTATTTTTCCTCGCCGTTTTCACTTCTCTCACATGGAGTCAAAAATGATTGTATTGCCTTCAAACTTTCCGGAATTCTGTCTTATATTATTGCTTGTATATAATTTCATACTTCCAGCGTAAACTGGGGGTGGGATAAATTTCTTAAATATAATTGTATGATATTATTAACTTTATTTCTGCAGGTATCGAAGTGAAATGTATTTTGAGGCCTAGATTTTGTAGAGATGCATTGCTGTAATTTTTTTCAGATTTTTCGGATGGAAAGGTTCTGAGACCGAGACTTCACTTCACTTTTTGGGGCACATATTTTGAGTCGCCACTCCCCTGCGTTTTGCCCATTATAAGAAGAAGATTTTAGAAAAGTACAAATCAAGCCCTTTCTTTTGATATCCTACATGAACATATCCTATGAAAAACAAGTCCGAATACCGGAAGCTGGCGCTTCAGGTATAAAGGTTTTGTGTTCGTCCTATGTGAGAAACTGTCTACGCACATTTTTGCATTCGTATATGGCTAAAAACAAGGAATGCGTATATATTACAGACGTAGATATTATACTCACGCTAAACAAACAAACATTGCATATTCGTGTACTGTATATAAATTGATCGAACATCTATTTTCGATTTATTTCGTGCATACATCTAAAGTACGTATATTGAATACCCTATGTTCAATGTGCAATATACTGAGTGTGGCACTACCACAAAACTTCATTTACATATAAATACATAAAGGTATCTGTCTGGAGTAATTGGTATTGATATATAAATAATTCAAAAACTAAAACGAAATGTTTCCCTGAGACCTTCCGCTCACGTGAACTCACTTTGTTGTGTTATGGACGAGTTGATATGTTATGATGACGTCATATACGTTTTAGAATGCACAAAATCAACATAAAATGTAAAATTCGTTGATAATAGTTTAATTTCCTTCAAACTTTAACAAAGTTATGCCTTATATCATCCCTTATGCAAGTATCGAATTTTGTAGTTCTAGCACGAACTTAACGGGGGCGGGGGGGGGGGGTTCATACTATTACTAACTTTATTTGTGCAGATTTCGGAACATAGATACATAGATACATTTTTTTTGAGGGTCATATTTTGAGCCCTTACTCCCCTACGTTTCACTCGATATCAAATATGCGACCAGTTTCGAAAAGTACTAATTGAACCTTTAGTCTCTGTGATATTTTTTTATAATAGATTAATTTATTTTACCTAACATGTAAGCTGTATAAATAAGTTTCAAACAATTAAGAAATTTTTATATTTTTTAAAATATTTAAAAAATAAGTGATACCTACTTTTTATCTATCCTGTATAACATTAATTTATTATTACCATACATATACGAGTACTTACATAAAAACCACATATTGTTCACTGTTTTACAGTTATCATCATGAAATTCACAAACTACGGGGCACAATAAATACTCGAGTTACGTTTGTTTCATTACCTTCAAACTAAAACTATTCTGAATTTACAATATTTACGTAACGCTTTCAATAACTCCATAATAAACTATAAACGAATCATGCGATTATTAGTGATAAAAACAGTGGAAATTATCCTCAATGCTTCTTTGTTTATTTATAAGTTTTACTTAAGCGAACCTCACCTTCCTAATCTTATCTTCTTAGGATGGTCACTATCTGGAGGATCGTGCGTATGTGTACTTGGTAATTTCATTGACTCGAAAAAACACCCCAACGTATTGTTTGCTATTGTTGCTTACGACGAGTGAGTTATTTGAACTTTACTTCGCCATGAAAATAACAATGCTTACTGTATGCTTTAGTGCGTTCCGTAACTATAGAACCACTTCTGATTTCGCTGATTTAACCGTTCGCGGTAATTTAACTATATTAAATTATTCTTTTCTGCTAAAACCCTTGCTAACACTTTTATAAAAAATATCACGAATCAAATAATGAAAAATAATTATCATAGGAGAATCGACCATTTCATAATTATAGGACCAGTTTTGAAAATTCGAAAAATTAATTCCAAATTCCAACTAATAAATATCTACTAATAATATAAGTTCTTGGTAGGACCAATAAATTCTGAAACGCAATTTATAGGTCTGTCCATAAGGTTTTGCATATGAGGGTTCGATAGTGTTTCACACTGCAACTTAAGGGGGTCATCCCCTGTGAAATCCATTTTTTTCGCTTTTTTTGGGGATTATGTTTGAAGGACTAAAGAAAGCTACAAATGCGAATTTTTAACCATATATTTATTTATATTAATATCTTGAGCGTACGTAGCAATTTCAGCTCGACATCATCGAAAATAAAGTACGCGGCAACTTATCCATTCATCTCCAAAAAAGTTGTTTTCCGGGTGCTACTATAGACGGCGCTCTGTTCATCTAAAGACAAAAATAAACGGTATCTCAACGTGTGCAACCCGCTGTTTTTAAGGTTTTGTGTAAACACAAAACCTTATTAAAATTGGTTTACTTTCTGCATGTCCGTCACACGCATATTTTTTTCGGAGATCGTTGCAGCGATTGACACCAAATTTGGTAAAAAGCTGGGAACTGCAAAACGCTCACGCATACAGTCAGTTACATCATTTTACAACGAATTTAAGGGGGGTCCCCATACATGTAAAAGGGGGGTGTAATTTTTTTTTCGTCAAATATAGTCAAATGGGGTATCAAATTAAAGGTCTCGGTCTTACTTTTGACATTTGTTGGAAAGGTGGGGAGTACGGGAGGTTTAAAGTGGTCATTCATTTAAGGGGGCCATTCTCAGAAACTACCCAACCGACAAATCTGAAAAAATCAGTAGGCTGCCACTATATGGTGCCTTGATACCTGTACAAATAAAGTTAATAATAGTATATTGCTATAATTGGCTGCAAAACCCCCTTAAGTTTATGCTAGCACCAGGAAATTTCGCAACAATATAGAGCATAATCTTATCGCACTATTACTAACAAAGTTATAATTCGGCAAAGTTGTGGCTTCTTTGCAAATTCAAGACTATGAATGTCAATATCACCCAGTAGATATTCTCGAATAATATATGCATATATTACGTGCTACGTACTAAAAAATACACAAAACCTTTCGTACCTGAAGCGTCCAGCTTCCGGTTTCCCGACTTGTTTTTCTGTAATCTGTAAACGGGAAACCGGAAGCTGGACGCTTCAGGTATGAACAGTTTTGTGTATTGCTTTTATAAAGAGATTTGAGTGTGCACTTGTCCCATTAGTACGTAGCACGTAATATATGCATAGGTTATATGAAAATATCCACTTTCATGTGATATTGGCATTCAAAGTCTTAAATTTGCAAAGAAGCGACAGTTTTGACCTAGTATAACTTTGTTAGTAATAGTGCCATTTTCACCAAATTTGGTAGGATTATGTACCATGCTGTAACCTACATTGTTGCAATTTCGTGGTGCTAGGATGAATCTAAGGGGGGTTCCGCAGCCAATTATTGGATATTATAGGAATATACTATTATTAACTTTATATGAAGGGATATCGGTTATTTCGGAGCCTAGCCACCATATAGTGGCAGTATCTTGATTTTTTTCAAATTTTTCGGTTTGGCAGTTTCTGAGAATGGCCTCGTTAAATAAATGATCACTTTCGACACCCCGAACTCCCCGCATTTCCAACCAATGTCAAAACTAAGACCAGCTTTGAAAAGTACTAACCGAGACCTTTCATTTGATATCCCACATGACTATATTTGGTGAAAAAAATTTACATGTACGGGGAGAGTTACACCAGACGTAACAATGTAATACATCAGATTGATACACGGTCATTGGAAATCTCCAATTTTTATAGATGAGGACAAAATTTGTAAAAAAGAAAAGAAACAGATACTATGTTATTTTTACCGCACTTGATAAGTTACCATTCAACAAAAAATCAGCTGCCATCTTCATGTCTTCACAAGCAAAAAATCAGGAAAGTTGTCGAGTTTTGTTGTCAATCACGGTGGCATATATGTAGCTTACTATATGATGCAATCGTAGACACGAGCTCACCCTTATCGCGAATATATTATTTTGGTGACACCAGTTACGAAATCGAAGGTCCAGAGTCTGAAAAGCAACCATTAATAATTATGTTTACGAGTACTCAACAATAAATAGGCAGAAATATAATATGTGTGATCATCTAATTTAAGAAAGATCAATCAACTAAAGAAAATGTAGCCAAAAGGCGGAATAGTGAATGTAAAGACTGACCTACTGTTGGTTAACGCTGCGTTGTTAGCTGTGGCCTACTATTCTATTCTTCCCACTAGGTCAGGCTACACATTTATAGGACAGGCATTCTAGTTTAGAAGCTTAGCGTAGTCGCTATCATGTATACGCTGCAAAAGTGGCTGATGACATTTTCAACATTATTAAAAATTAAATTGAAATGATTGTTCCAGAGCATTATGTGATAATTAATTTGACGAAAAATTAGCTCAATGGTATAATAAAGCAAGGGGGAATCTTGGATCACTCCATGAAGATTCTTTTTAATTCAAATGAAAATATAGAAATGTTTTCCAAAGTATTTCGCATATTTCTCTAAAAGAATTTAAAAACAAACCGAAATCTGAGAAAAATATTTGATTTTTTATCTATTTGTCTGTACTTTTTCCATCAGTAGATGAAAAACAAGTCACATTTAAATTTTTTCCCCATTTCTTCCTTTAATTCGATGATTGTTCTTAATTCATCCAGAAATATTTTCTTGCTCAGCCTTTCAACGCAACTCCTTCGTACCCATTACCACGAGGTACCGTTCATTGTCTTTAAAAGTCGGCCAAGACTCAGAACCATAGAAAGCGACAGGACGGACGATAATGCAGTAAATTTCAGATTTGAGACCCCCCCAAGTTGCACTGATGCGTGAAGCAATTTCATAACACAGTTTATCATTGACATTGGTTCATTACTGCCTTCATTACAAGTTACTGCCACTAACAGATATAGTGCCTGTTTCATTAGGATCGGAAGTCAAAAATTCTGTTTTATTCAGATAGTCTGAGACCGTGTTGCGTGAGGCAGAAATACATATCCGAATAAAATACCAAGTCTTAAACACTTCACGTATTAAACGCTTTGTGTATTTCATATTTTTAATATTCTGTTAATGGAAGTTTCACTGCATCGAAGTCGATGGTAAACGACCAAAAGGCAGACCTAAGCAACGGTGGCTTGATACGCTGGATGGGGATTTGAAAGCCTCGAGATTGCACCCAGATCAGGCATTCGATAGAGCCAAATGGCGAAGCCGATCACGACGAGCCGACTCCGCTTGTGAACGGAACAAAGGCTGAAGAAAAAGAAGAAGAAGAAGTTTCACTTCATCCTAACTGCTGTGTCGCTTTTATTGATTATAATGTACCCATTAACTATAGTGTATCAAGCAAGCCCATAACCCCTAGGAATTTTTACATTCCCTGCTTCCAAGTATGTATTTCAGCCTCTTCCAGTTGCCTCGACCTACTTTGCACAAGCGCTGGAACTGCCCTAAAACGTGTATAGAGGTTTCGTCACACTCCGCACAGAGCCTGCAGACACCGTCCGTAGATATCCCTAGCTTCTTTAGGCAACAGTGACCAGTGAGTATTCCCACTATCATCTGGAGGTTCTTCTTAGTCAGGTTTAAACAGTTCTTTGTACACTTGGGTTCGGATCCCACCATAAGCACTCTGGACTGCTCAATTCCTAGTAAGTTCGCCCAGTATGATTCCCTCAGCCGTTCCTCCTCATTTTTTAATGTTATATGTTATAATGTTTCCGATTCCACAGAAGGGTTTTGGTCTATGTAGAGGTGTCCCTGCTCCCTCCCTGGCCAGTTAGTCCGCTGCCTTGTTGTCTTCTAACTCAACATGGACTGGAACCCGGAATATCGAGACCTCATTGTACGAGCCAAGTGTGTTCAGTCTCTCAAGGATTCCTGCACTAGGCACTAGTAACTCACTCTCACTGGATTCTGCAACATAGGGTATCTTCATATTTGTCCTTAAAAATTAAAACAATGTCGTCGGCGTTATTCTGGGCTCGTATTCAAATAGTTATTAGCTCTCTTAGGATTTCATTCACTACCATACTCCACTTAACCGGTAACAGTACCCCGTCCTATGGACAACCTTGAGTAGTGCTTATGACACTGGGATTTGTACCTGCCGGTACTTCTATTTACCTACTCTAACATTCTGCCCATCCAGAAAGCCTGATCCTTGCGGATCAGAGTGTCTTGTATCTCCGTTCGCGATGTATTATCGAATCTTCCTTCTAAGTTCAAAAACGCACACAGTGCTATTTCTTTTGTTTGGATAACATCCCATACTACATCCGTCCGCTTATATATTTCAGTTTCTGGTAAGCGCGTTGATACTGAAGTAGGAGATTACGCATTAGAACGTTAATTCTAATGTAGTTATCTATGATCTTCTCCACCGTTTTGAGTACGAAGGACGTTAGGCAAATTGGTCTAAAAGATTTAGGGTGAAAAGCGCTTTCAGAATAAACACCACTTTTGCCCGCCCCGATCGATAAGAAAGCTTTAAGCTTTAAGAAAAACACTGTCACCATGTATGCCCCTGATATATTATCCCTAGCACGTGTCGATAATTCTGCTTCTTCCCAGCCTGGCGATTTAGGGACTATAGTCCTAAGCTGTTCCGCATTATCCTTCGTCGCGTAGTCCATGAGTATATGACCTGGTTGAAAGCGCATCCCGGTACAATCTGCCTTGCGCCAATGTCTTTCATAGTTTCCTGCTCCTCACGAGTCAGTATTTGCTCCGGAAACGTTTTTGAGAATACGGCCAGTCGAATGCCCCTGGCCGGACGAGCATAGCTAATGGCAGACTTCCTGGCTCCTGCCTTCCTCCTTGCTTGATCTACCCGGGATTTGCCCCCTCTTGTGGTTAGGTTTGGCTTTTTTAGGAGCAATCTCCCCATGTGGGCTAATCTTCACTGCTTTTCACTTTTTTGGGTCCGATAATGATGACTTAGGTTTGTTCTAAGGCTTCTTAAAAGCCTCTTGTAGTTTCACACCTTCCCGAAGAAAACGCAGGTATCATTTGGCATCTGCGCCGCTCAGGCTTGTCTCCTTCCTGACGTCTGATATACTGATCTCATACGTGCTTTTGCTTGTTCCTGATTTTTGAGCGTTGACCCTTGTAGTGTAATGTAGACTTCGGAGTAGGCCAATATTAATCTTGACTACACTACTTCACCCCCCCCCCCCACCCTCCATTTTTGGGTTTAATACCCTGGGGCTCAGCGTTTCCGAGATGTGTCTACGGCTAATGGACCAGGCCCGCTGTTTGTTTTTATTTTATTTGTTTTATATTTGTGTACTCATTTGGTTCGCACGAGTATGGGGATTAGGTGGTCCGCCGTGCCATAGCCCTCAAAGTATCAGTGAGGCTCCGTTCCAATAAAGTCAGTTACCCCTGACAGCAAACTATCCAATGTGCACGGTTCGCATGCCACCCTAAATTGGAGGAGGTGTTTTTTGACTCCTCAGTTTAGATCCCCAGCGTTTTGTTAAGGTCACCTCGTACAAGGTGTGGCTACTGCCACTCCCTAACGGTTTTGATATACAAGAGGCTTGACTCCTGGGGAGCCACATTTCACCTTCGAAGGAGACATACACCCTCAAGGAGGGACAGGTTAGCTCCCAGGTAGTTATATTTCGCACCAGTCTATCCTGCAGTCCACTGCTTGACCCCGTATTTCATATGTAAATATATTTCATTACACGCCAATTCGATTTGCACCTTAGTAGGTCTTATCTTATGTGGGTTTCGTATGTCAGACTATTTGCTTTAATGTGTAATTCTTGATTTTTTGAGGTACAGTTAATTCGCATAGAATAGACAAATTTGACCAAATTTATGCCTCATGTTGTGCTTTTTTGCATAATCTTATAACCCTAGGGTGAACCTTTCAGTAAAATTCGAAAATATAGTAATCTAATATTCTTAACTTTATTTGAACACAGATCGGCATAAAATATATTTTGAGAGTTAAATTTCATACAGAGGCATTTTCATCCTTTTTTCAGATTTTTGGGATGTGTGTTCTTTTAAAATAAATCGTATTTCACTTCAATTATGCACATTTTCACTATTCACATCCCTCTTGCACAAATGTTGTTAAATCTGATTCGTACAATATTATTTGATACCTTTCATTTGATATCCCATATATACGGTGGAAAAAAATTAAACCTTCTCCATGCTGGTATGGAGACCCCTTCCCCCTAATAATAATAATTGTTAACGTAACAATCCATTCAAGACTATAAGGGTACACTGTAGAAAGCAACTTGATTTGACTTGTAATATCACAAGTGCTATGTTATATTACCAATGCCGACTGTGATCTGCCCAACAGTGATACTGATATTACTTCTATGATAAGTAATGTTTTGTAATGTCTTTACCGATGTGATATCACATGACTAAGCATCACCGAGTAATTCTGTAATGCGTTCTTCGTGTTGGCGATTCTGTAAGTGTTATGATGGCCTCTTTTCTTGACTGGTTTTGCTGCTTTTAACTATGGGGATTCTTTTCTTACAAGCAATGCCAATCAAAGCAATAGACGCTTGTCTTGTGATTAGTAATGTCGATGTCGATGTGGTATAACACCACGCGGTATTAACAAAACCTAGGTTTAGAGCATTTTAGTAAAGTTCTGTAACTACAAAAACATCCAAACCGTTTCCTTTACTAAATATTTTATTTCTTGCACCTATGCATATTTCGGCGACTACTTGGCGCTTTCCTCAGTGTTTGGATTTGAATACATGAGACAAATTCGAGCAGTGGCTTATTCACAAGAAGCATGATGCTGTTCCTTGCATGTAAAAATATCTTACTATAAATACAGATATGGATAAATGGATAAATAATCCTGGAGCATGATTATTTTAGCTAATAGGCCATACTTCAAATGGTTTTCAAAGATAATTCCGTCCGCTAACTTCTCTATTTAGAAGCCTCCTTTAAAATCCATAGTACAACTTTTATACTTACTTTGTAAACGCGGATCTTCATCTTTCTGCGTATCATCATCATCAAGGGCGCAACAACCGATATCCGGTCTAGGCCTGCCTTAATAAGGAACTCCAGACATCCCGGTTTTGCGCCGAGGTCCACCAATTCGATATCCGTAAAAGCTCTCTCGCGTCCTGACCTACGGCATCGCTCCATCTCAGACAGGGTCTGCCTCGTCTTCTTTTTCTACCATAGCTATTGCCCTTATAGACTTTCCGGGCTGGATCATTCTCATCCATACGGATCAACGTAACCTATTGAGCCGGATTTTATCCACAACCGGACGGTCATGGTATCGCTCATAGATTTCGTCGTTATGTAGACTACAGAATCGTCCATCCTCATGTAGGGGGCCAAAAATTCTTCGGAGGATTCTTCTCTCGAACGCGGGCAAGATTTCGCAATTTTTCTTGCTAAGAACCCAAGTTTCCGAGGAATACATGAGGAGTGGCAAGATCATAGTCTTGTACAGTAAGAACTTTGACCCTATGGTGAGCCGATTCGAGCGGAACAGTCTTTGTAAGCTAAAATAGGCTCTGTTGGCTGACAACAACCGTGCGCGGATTTCATCATCGTAGCTGTTATCGGTTGTGATTTTCGACCCTAGATAGGAGAAATTGTCAACGGTCTCAAAGTTGTATCCTTATTCTTCTTCGTGTTTGTGTTTGACCAGTGCGGTTTGATGTTGTTGGTTGATTCGTCTTCGGTGCTGACGTTGCCACCATATATTTTGTCTTGCCTTCATTGCTGCGCAGCCCAAGATCTCGCGCCGCCTGCTCGATCTGGATGAAGGCAGTTTGTACGTCTCGGGTGGTTCTTCCCATGATGTCGATATCGTCAGCATAGGACAGTAGTTGGGTAGACGGCGTATACTTCTTGATTTTATATGGTAAAGGAAAGATGGGTGTTGATAATGATTAACTGAAAAGCACCTTTGTTCTGAATAGCATTTTTGAAAAACCCAGTTAAAAAGTCGAATCTCACCTCGCATTCAGTCCATCCATATTGGGAATGGGCCATTCAGACAATCTTCAATGGGAATTCATTTAATTTTTTTTTTTATCACTTTTTTTATTGACTAAAATAATGAAATGAAGACACCATTTGAGCCACGCAATTTCTTAGAACGAGAAGCCCCAATAATATTTACACCCTGAGGGAGGAAAATGACCGTAATTACGAGCATTACCCAGTCAATGCCAAATATAGTATCTTAACCAGTAAAACCTCATTGTAAATTCGCTAAGCAAAGATGAGCTAGTAATTCGATGGTTGGGCGGATATACCCAAAACTTGAATGAATGCTTTAATGTGATGGTATGGTCAATGGATTCGAAATCTTTTTCCGGTAGCAAAACTATAGTCGATATTGCTGCGAATCTTACAGTAATTTATCTTAACGATGCCTAGTCGATATTGCTGCGAATCTTACAGTAATTTATCTTAACGATGCCTATAATGGTACAATGCCAGTTATGAATCTCCTTGGCACTACAATGGCATTTTATTGTTACAATTTTTGCTCAGAAGCTGACGCTACGCTTATAGCGCAGTCTGAGCGCTGCTCCACTGAAGAAGCTAGTGAAGCTCTAGAGCATGGTTTTCACCAAGAAAGGATGAGGGGTATAAACCCTCATTCATCCATGGAGGTCATTCAAAAAGAAGGGGTGGCATTCAGTAAGCTGGGTTTGAAAATAATTAAAAAAAAAAAAAATCTTATACTTTAAACACTATATTAGTATATAAAGAGGGAAAAATATGAAAAAATCAATTGTTTTGTCTTCCATAAATCGTAGAAAGTAACCCTTGATTCCATGCGTACAAGGTAGTATTACCCCTTAAAGGTTGAAACTGAATTCCAAACATTTCTCAGTTATTTTTTTACGAATATTTGGTGTGTTATGGATCGTTCAGTTGTAAAGCCTCCTTGCTGATCTCTTTTCACGATTATTAAATTTAATGGCCAAAATATTGACTGTGGAAGTTGTTTATAAAAGTTTTTACTTGCAGCAAAAAATCGATTAAAATATGCCACATGTGGCACATTCCGCAGAAATATGATAACATGTTGTTTTTCTTATGAGTTCGAAAAACAGCGAAGAGGAATTTTTTTTATTATTTTTTTGTCTTTACTTTTTTCCCATATACACTATATCAGGTGAACTGATTCTTGTGGCTTTAAAAACAAATAACAGCCCAATCAATGGTGCGTTCTGGCAAAGAAATTCCCATCGTTTCTACAGATCAAGTTTCCATATCAAGGAAGGTATCAGCTCAATGCTGCTACTTAAAACTCACAACTCTGCCCTTACCACTGAAACCACATGTATTTTTGTATCCTGGTAGCTTTTAGAATGTCTCATGAACCCCCCGGTAATTGAACTTCGCTAAATTCAAAGCATCTACATTTTATACACTATTTTTAAGGTTTTGTTTGCAAAACAAAACCTTATTTAAATCGGTTTAATGTCGATGGAAGGTGGAAAGCTTCAAAAGCTATCGCAGGTTCCTGCCACACGGTTATGCGGGACTCTTACCCACTAAAACCACCTCCATCTCCTTCCACTCTCCCCGCGGGACTCCCATTTGGTATTACGTCGCGGGGCTGGATCAGAATTTATTCTGCGCTCATGTTAATATTCGTGTTTCTCTCGCGATCATTCTTTCGGATGACTTCTTACTGCCGAAGCTTCTTTCCGATGGCTGCAATCACTTTTTCGACTTCTGTCCATATCCCCTTTGCTTTCACCAGAAGTTCCATTATATTTTCGGGTGTAAAGTGCTCCCCGATTGTAGCTTCTAATGTAGCCCTTTGGGCTTCGAATCTCGGGCAGTGAAAAAAGAAGTATCCTGCGTCCTCTGCAATATTTGGGCAATATGGCGAATCATCACGCCCAAATCGATACAGATATGCGCGATAGCCTCCGTGTCCGATCATGAATTGAGTTAGGTCAAAACCTACCTCGCCGTGAGGTCGCTCGATCCATTTCCGGATATCCCATATGATTTTGTGAGTCCAGCGACCTTTTTCTGACTCGTCCCACTTCTCTTGCGATTCCGCGACAGTTTCATTTCATGCGAACTGTCACCGATGGGCAGGAGATTCTCCGGTGAGGTACTTTCGGTCGTAAAGTCGTTGTATTTCTTTCGCCAGAATCTCAATCGAGATCATTCCTGCTATTACGCAAGCTGCTTCATTGGATATTGTTCTGTAAGCGCAACATGTTCGGAGTACACTTATGCGATACGCAGCTCCAATCTTTCTCTTATTTGGTATATTTTTCAGTCCATCTGCCCATACTGGGGCTGCATACAATAGGATCGAACTGACCTTCGAAATAAGGAGTCGACGGCTCGACCTGTTACATGCCTCGGTTGCTGCACCCCCCACATGCAATCTGAAATTCAACCACTGGTCAATCATTACACCTAAGTACTTAAGTGCAGACTTGGAATGAATTGTTTGCGTTCCAACTTTGATCTTCATGGAAGTGCACTTTCTCCGCTTAGTAATAAGTACTGCTTCCGTCTTATGCTCTGCGAGCTGTAGACCAGCATTCTCTAACCAGGATTTAACCTCATAGACTGCTTCATTTGCATAAAGCTCGACTTCTTCGAGAAGGCGTGCACCAACCGTCACACCAATATCTTCCGCGAAACCAATGGAGGCCACACCAGTAGGAAAGTCTAGGGTGAGTACTCCGTTATACATAATAATCTGCCCTAGGGCAGACCCTTGTGGAACTCCGCATGTCGTTTGGTATGATTTCATTCGCAGCACAGAATCCTATCGATTAGGGAGTCGGCAACGATACGCACCAGGTACTTCGCCACGTCTAAGTTGATTAGGGACTCAAGTATCTTGCTCCGTCTAGCGGAATTGAAGACATTCTTCACATCAAGTGTAATCACTGCACAACATTTGCCCTCGTCAAGTGCGGTCTTAGCTTTGTTAGCTACTAAGACAAGCGCGTCCGTTGTAGACCTCCTCTTTCGAAAACCAAACTGATTTTCAAAGAGACCGCCATCTTTTTCGGCAATTCGAATTAATCTGTTATAGATTATTCATTCGAATAGTTGGCCAGTATTATTTAGAAGGCATATCGGCCTGTAGGACGAAGCTTCACCCAAAGGTGTGTTTGGCTTCTTCCATTGTGTAGGAAATGCTCCTTCTTTAAGGCATGTGGTGAACGCCTCAGCAAACATATTTGGAGCAATTTTGACTGCTGCCTTGAGAGTTTTATTGGGGATATTATCCAAGTCAAGTGCTTTATTTCCAACAGTTTTATCCTCAGCTTCGAGGACCTCCTTTTCACTTACCATGGGAATTTCGGCGGTGTCTATCTCGACAGTGGAAAGATTAACGGTACTCACATTCTGTGGCAAAAGATCCTACTTACTATTTCATTAAGCAGAGTAGGGAAGGAAACCGGTGGGGAGCGTTTGGCTTTAACTTTTGATATTATGGTTTTATAGGCGCCACCCCAGGGGTACGTGTCAGCTTTATTACACAGCCGCTTAATGTGTTGCTTTTACTTTTTATTATGGCCACATGTAATTTCTTCCGAGCGTTTTTGTATTCTTCATGTAATTGTATCCAGATCGGTTTCTATTTCTCTGACTGCGCCTTCTTGCTTTGAGGCAGGCCTTGCGGCATTCTCCGATTTCAGAATTCCACCAAAAGTTCGGAACTCGCTTCTGGGATGCAACATACCTTGGTATGGATGCGTCACATACTCGTCGCAATTTTTCGCCAATCTGTAAAGCTTTATTTTCTGCGCTTGCTTCAAGCGCTGTATTTTGCTGCAGAACTTCTTCGAAAATCTCTTCGTTAAATTTATTAGTTGCCCACCTTTCAGCTCTCCTCCGAACCCATTTCATTCGTTTACCATGCCTGATTTAAAAAGCGATGGCCTAGTGGTCGCTATGTGTATATTCTTCACTGACATACCACTGCAGGTCCTTAGCTAAAACACCGCTAACAAAAGTGAAATTTTTTCCCACGGAATATAGTCATGTAGGGTCTCAAATGAAAGGTCTCAATTTCGAGGCCGGTCTTAGTTTTGAGATTTGTTAAAAAGGTGGGGAGTAGGAGAAGTGGAAAGTAAAACTACCCAACCGAAAAATCTGAAAAAAATCATGAAGCTGCATGGTACCCAGGTCTCAAAATATTTTTCACATTGATATCTGTTTAAATTTAGTTAATAAGAGTATATTATCATATTTTTGGGGAAATTGAGTAGAATCCCCCTGTACTGATTAAGACCTTTCATGTGATACCCCACATGACTATATTTGGTGAAAAAAAATTTCATTTATGTCATATTTTGAGAGATTGAGAGAAATTTCATCATTATCATACTTTTTTCTAATTTTTCGAATAGCTAGTTTGTAAGAATTGTTTTCTCCTCTATAGTCTAAGCTCTATATTCTGAGCTCTCTTTCGCAACCAATGTCCAACGTAATCTGACTCAGAAAGTACATATTAATCAAGACCTTCCATATAATTCCCCACGGGAGAATATTTACATTCCCCTTTCTAATGTATGGGTAGCCTGCCCACAAAATCATCACCTTCACTCGGTGCTTTGTTATATTAATTTGAAATTTTATAAAAACCTCTTATTTTTTAAAGGGGGAGCCCATATTGGCAGGCTCAATCTCTGAAAAATCATGTAAACTTTTTGAATGGTTTTATTGATATTTTGAATTACAATTACAACTTTTATCAGTTAATTTTTACCGCAAATGTTGAAGTTATATTCCTTCGTCAAGCGAAAGCTGCATTACGCTATTTGCAGGGGAATATGGAAAGCAAATTTTTATCAGAATTATGATTATTAAGGTTTTTTTCTAAAAATACGAACCTCATTGCAAGTAATAACGAAATTTTGAAAGGTAATTGATAAAAATCGTCTTCAAATTATGGAAATAATGGTGTTTCACAAAGAAATGTCCTTTTAATTTACGTAACGTTCATAATTTTTTGAGCTAGAATCCTCGCAAGGAGGAAGGAAATCGCGAAACGCGTTCGAAAAACAAAATGCCCAAAACTAGAAATTCTAGAAAGTGTTCATCGGTGAACGGTTTGGTTTTAGGCTCTTAAAATCAAACTCGAACTCGAATTTTGCTTTCCAATTATTATTCAATAAGTGTACTAATACCATAATTTATATACATTAATAACAAAATTTGTTTTTTTTTAACGCGCTAGATAAGATCTAGTTTCCAACTTGAAATGCTTAGAAGCATTAGTAAGTTAAATGTTCACCAACCGTTCTGAAAATTCAACGGTGTGTTTAAAATTGCATTCAACGAAGGCGCTCGAATATTGCGTAGTACTTTATATAATCATCGAACGATTCTTTTCTGTAGTTTTAATCATCTTACCACTTTATCGAAAAAACATGTCTTCTAGTTCTTTGTTTCTGGTAAAAAATTCTGCAAGGTCCATTTCCAGTCGTGAAAAGGGTTGGTTTTGGATATTTTGGTAGGGAGAATTAATTAAAATTCAATCAAATTTGACCTTTATACTAGTCATATTTCGAACAACTTTTGAAAATTTGTTGGGCAAGACAAAAAAACAAAGTTACGCGGCATTAGTCCAATAACGGTCGTAACTAGTGTTCTCCAACTGTGGGACGTGTAGCGGTAAAAATAAAGGAAGTTAAAAATGGCTCTGTGAATAGTTCACAACTGAGCTGTTATGCATTTAAAGTTCCTCACATGAGAAAAACAGCCTTTCATACCTGAATCGCCCCGCTTCCGGCTTGTTTTTCTCGCTCTAGGATGCCTTAACCTTTTTAACCGTAGTGTTCAATCGAGTTCATTTTGGGACTTTCTCTAATTTAGCGATAATCGTCCCAGGATGTAACTTTATTTCAAACAGCTGCTAGCATCAATGCTAGTAGCGACGATGTTTAACTACCACATCAGTAATGCAAACTAGGATGCCAGATGAAACTACATTTTAAGAATTAGTAAGGTTGCTCGAAAACTAATAAACGGATCCACATGAAATTGTACATAATTTTTGAAAAGGATATTAACTCAAATATAGCTATCAAATAAGTTTTTTTTCGTATATCTATGATATAGGATTAAAAATTACTTTGTTCTTTTCAGATCTGGCCATCCTTGTGATCTTGAAATTGTAGCCCATTCAAAGATATTGGACCGGAGGTAATTTATTGATATACCATATCTCACTTATCAATTCGTTCGACAAGATAAATATTTTTGTAATTTTTAACAAGTTGCCTAAAATGTTAATATAATTTAGAAGACCGTTTCCTAGAAGTTGGCACACCCTTTCGTTGGCCCTGTATAAACAATTTCCCACTATTTTGTATCATTAAAGAAAGTATTCATTACGAATTTATCCCAAAGCAATTCAACCAAATTATGGGATGCACAATGGCATATTTATTTTTTATGAACCAAAAATTAAGGGTTGAGAGAGAAATGAGTATTTTATGTTTTAAAACATTTTTTATTCTACATATCGTACCTGGCGAGACGGATAAAACAAGTAATCTACGCTACAAAACATTCCAGTTACCTGTAAATTTAAGGAATATTATCTCGCCTGTGTAATGTGCGTATCAATATAAAAGTATTCGCTGTATTGTAACATAAGTCTAAGGAATAAAAACATGTATATCTAAGATATATCTTAGGGCATGTAGAAATAAAGCCGTTCAATCAAAGCCATTGAAATTTAATAAGCCTTTGTTTTACAAACAATTAATAAGTCTGGCAACATGAGCCACTGTCAGCTAAGTGTATTGAAGAAAATTACTTTCTTTGCAAATTTGAGTTTTGCTTTTATTGGGAGAAGATCCTGGTCAACCCCAGCACTTTGATTGGCTTTACATTTTCTCAGCAGCTTCCTCAATAGCTTATGTCAAGAAGGTTATCCTTTATGTTAGTAAGTCGTTTGGCTTTACTCTTTTCAGTCGTCTCATAATATTGGAGATATAAGTAAATGTTCGTATCTGTCAATTTCCGGCCGATAGTTAAAAAAAACTTTCATTTAATTGACATATTTTCATTGACAGTGGATCATGCGAGACTTAGTAAATATTTATTCTGTTCCATAATTTCCTTTATATATTTTAAGGTTCTGTGTAACTAAAATAAAACCTTATTAAATATCAATATATACACGGTCAAGATAATATCCTTTAAACTTACATATAACCATAATAATCTTTCGCTTTATAGATTACATGTTCGGTTCATAACCTTTTACTACGTTGCTACACAATTCCACACTTATACCTGGAAGGTAACATAAACCCCACTGTTACTTAAAAACTGCAAGTCTCCGTAAACATCGGGCTGCGTATTTGCCTGATACTATCTCAAATGTAGAAATTGGTCAGCACACAGGCCTGGCACTGTAATCGGAAGGCGAAAGTGGCAGTGGATAGGTCACACATTAAGGAGGGGCGACAATTCCATTCTTTGCATGATAACGTGTTTTTACATCCTGGATTGCAATTTTCTTTGTTTTTCCTCTTTCTATGTTTGATCGTATTATGACCATTCTTTCACTGAGGACCCATTGGTTTTCTGAAGATGTCATACGTATCTTTTTAAGTCTAGAGAAGATAATTTTTCCGTGGTCAATCACAAGCACAAACCTATAAAAAAACATTCAGATTCGTATGTACAGTTTTGATTTAGTTACGAGCAGCAAAATATGTTGTTGAAATGATGTTTCCGCCTTTCTTGTGTTTCGATTATTCAGGGCAGAGAGGGTTAATTCAAAGTGGATTTCCACCATCCAAACCATTTGTGGTGGAAAGTATTCTTGAATAAGTCCAGGAATCGTAATTCACTACACCCCCTATGCTGTGCTTAGCATATCTTTTTTTTTAAATACCGGTTGCTCATAACGATTGATGAAATTAGGAATGTTGTAACACTTGAATACTACAGGTCAACGAGTTTTCCGATGCTGTCCGTTTTGGGACTTTGATTAAGATACTGCTGTGATGAGAAAAGTTTCCAGAATCGCAAAGCTTCGATATCAGTAACGTAGGTGTTGATTTCGCCACTTTACAGCGTCCGTATTTGGGCTTTAACATCTATGGCTCTCCTGTTTTGGCGTGAATTTTCACCAGATTGGTATGCAAATTCGCCACAGTTCCAGCAACTACCGGCTCATACGGCAAAGTTTAAATTATGAAATGACAGCGACCTTTACAATTGAAAAGATATCCATTACTATCAAATTTTATGTAGTTTCCCAAAATGGTATCAATTCTGGATTAAATGAATGAAATGGAGGAAGTGGAAAACTGTGATATAGTTGGGCAGGTCAACCTTTTTGACACTATTCACAAAAAGCGTTATAAGTCTGTAACGGCAAAATATAGGGTAGCTATAATTTTTCAAACGAGTGGTACTTCTGTATACATCCAGTTTTCAATTTAACTTAAATCACACTAGATTGTTGCAAAAATATGACCCGGTCTTCTCGAATGTTTTTTCAGCTTCCAAATTATCCGTTGTCGTTATACCTGAATTTTAGGCGGACGGAAATAAAAAATCGTTTCAAATAACGGCATAATAATTTCGTAGCTTTATATGAACGCATTCCCGTACATTTTTCATGATCTATCTATGTCAAAACGTCACTCAAAATCAACATTTTCATAATGGTAAAGTTCACAAACGAGCATCGTTTGGAAATTATTAACAAGTCGGAATACCGGAAGCTCGCGCTTCGGGTATAAAGGTTTTGTGTTCATCTTATCTAAGAAATTTCAACTAACATTTCACCCTAAACAAACAAACTGCCAATTTTCGAATACTGTACACATATAGGCACGTATATAGCTTGATCGACCCATATTTCCGATTTACTTCTTATATCTATCAGAATTAGACACTACCCCCAAAGTTCATTAGCACGCATATACTATATACCTACGTACGCACATGTCTGGTTGGAGTAATTGATATTCATATACAAATGACTAAAAAGCTAAAACAAAATAATTCTTTGCGACCCCACTCATAAGAACTCATTTCGTTGTGGTATTGACGAATTGATATGTGATGATGACGTCATGCAGGTTGTAGAGTGCACGAAATTCACAAGAAATTGTAAAGTTTTACCCCCTATAACTTTGTTAATAATAGTTTGATTTTCTTCAAACTTCACCAAATTGTGCATTATGTTCTTCTTTATACGCATGCCAAATTTTGTACTTCTGGGATGAACATAAGAGGGGTGCCGGGTAAGTTTCTAAAATGTATTAACTTTATTTGTGCAGATATCGGAACCGGATATATTTTGAGGCCTAGATTTCGTAGAGATGCGATTTTTTTCAGATTTTTCGGTTGGATAGGTTCTGAGAACGAGACCTGTTACACTTTTTGATGGTCATATTTTGAGCCCTCACTCCCCTATGTTTCACCCAATATCAAATATTAAACCAGTTTCGAAAAGTACAAACTGGGACCTTTCATTTGATACCCCACATAGCTACATTCTGTGAAAAAAAATTTTGCACCCTCCTTGCACATGTATGGGGAGCCCCCCCTTAAACTTAACTCAAAATGGCGTCAGTTGCTGCATGTAAAGGGAACGGCAGATCACATACTCTTACCAATTTTCGTGAGAATCGATCCAGCCGTTTCCGAATAAATAGGCTGTGACAGACAGACGGACAGACAGACAGACAGACATCGAATCGATTCTAATAAGGTTTTGTTTCACACAAAACCTTAAAAATTATCTAAACTTTGAGTCGCAACCCCGTCTAACCCGACAAGCTGTGCGTGCTACGGTGGATTAAATTTTGGTCGACATTTTCACTATTGGATGTTCCGGTAGCAAAGAAATGGTGCATCGCCCGAAGCTACGAAAAAATCGGAGCCGTAAGTGTATCGATGCCAAATTAGTCGATTCCACGCCATTCTCAGAAATTGCATCTCTCGAAACACCATGTTCGACGGTTTTTTTTCCCAGATTGGATGACATCGACGATATTCATTTTCCACAAGAGGGTGCCACTAGCCGCACTGCACACGTTACAATCGATTTATTGAAAAGCAAATTCGGTAAACATGTTATCTCGAGAAATGGTCCGGTCGAATGGTCGCTTCATTCACGCGATCTAAGGCAACGTATTTCGATCTAAGGACATTGTATTTCTCAAACCTAGTTTAGACGAGAACAGAGAGAACATCTGATGCGAAATTGACAACGATCCGCTAGAAATATGTGCAATAGTGGCGGGAAACTGGGTCTAAAGACTCGACCCTTGTAAACGGGTGGGCGGGTCACCAAATCCGTATGGATGAGGATGATCCAATCCGGAAAGTCTATAAGGGCAATATCTGTGTGTGCCTAAGATGGAGCAATGGCGTAGGTCAGAACAACTTTTAGGAACATCGAATTGGTGGACTTTGGCGCAAAACCGGGGTGTCTGGAGTTCTTCACTAAGGCAGACCTAGACCGGATATCCGTTGTTGCGCCGTTGATGATGATGATGATCTACACTGCACTTGGAATTTGAACTCAATATCCCAAATATTCTGTAGCCTTAGTAAAGAACACACAGCCCGGTTTTGCGTCGCAGTCCACCAATTCGATATCCCCAAAAGCTCTCTGGCATCCAGATATACGCCCTGGCTCCATCCCAGACAGGGTCTACCTCGTTTTCTTTTTCTACTATAGATATTGCCCTTATGAACTTTCCACGCCACATTATTCTCATCCATACGGATTAGGTGACCAGCCCACCACAATCAGACGGTCGTCGTATCGCTCATAGTTAATTAAGAATTGTTCCTAGCATTCTTCATATTAATATGAATAGAAACTACTTTCAAAAATATAAGGGTAATGTGAAAAAATCAGATGCGAAGTTAAAATTTGTTGAAAATATCATATGTTGAAATAATTATGCCCACCTTGGCAGATAAAGTTGTTTTGTCCGTGATAGAATCTCTCTATATTTTGTAACCATGTACAGTCGAAAGGTTAAGAATTTATTCTCAAATTAGGCCTTGAGCAAAACGGAAAAGAGAAGTACCTAAATTTGTTTATCAAATTGTGATATAATAAATTCGTCGTCTTTCTACGATGAATCAATTGGCCTTATTGAACCATCAAGCAAGTTTTGAAATTGATAACGAAAATCCAAGATTTCGAGACAACATACGCTTTTATAGTTTTAGGTTAATTGGGCATAATCGTCCAACAACTAAAAGAGGCTTCACTCCAGGCAAATCAGGAACAGATCAGATTTTCTCTGCGGTAAGCGATGGGCAACCTGTTGAAATATGGACATCAGTTGCACCATTTTTTCATCGCCTTTAAAACCGCCTATGACGGTATAGCCAAGGTAAAACTGTACACGGCCATGAGAGAATCCGGTATCCCAATGAAATTAATAAGACTAACTAGGCTGACCCTGACCAATGTGCCAGGCCAGATAAAAGCAGCTGGATCACTCTCGAGACCATTCAACATCAACAACGGTCTAAGAGAAGGGGATGTCCTATCATACGTCCACTTCACCCTGGCCCTGGAGAGTGATTCGCGATGCAGTGGTAGATGCGAGAGGCACCATCCTCTTCAAGTCCACCCAACTACTGGCTTACGCTGACGATATCGACATTATGGGAAGAATAACCCGAGACTTTGAGACCGTTGAAAATTTCTCCTATCTAGGGACGAAAATCATAACCGATAATTGTTTCGCTCGAAGCATCTCATCATAGGGTCAAAGCTCTTACTGTACAAGACCATGATCTTGCCAGTCCTTATGTATTCCTCGGAAACCTAGGTTCTTAGCAAGAAAAATTGCGAACTCTTGGCCGCGTTCGAGAGAAGAATCCTCCAAAGAATTTTGGACCCTCTACATGAGGATGGGCTATTCGGTAGCCTACATAATGACGAAATCTATGAGCGATACCACGACCGTCGGAATGTGAATAAAATCCGGCTCAACAGGTTGCGGTGGGCGGGTCACTTAATCCGTATGGATGAGAATGATTCAGCTCGGTAATTCTATAAGGACAATATCTAGAAGACGAGACAGACCCTGTCTAAGATGGAGACAGCTTTTAGGGATATCGAATTGATGACTTCAGTGCAAAACCCGGGTGTCTGGAGTTCCTTATTAAGGCAGGCCTAGACCGGATACCGGTTGTTGCGCCGTTGATGATGATGATGAACTAAAGTTATAGAAAAATGTCAATTTAACATTTATGTATGAAATATAAACGTAGCCTTTTCTAAGAATTGTAATGTGAAAAAGCTATTATTATCTTAAGATATCACCGCCCTTGGATATTGCGTCTTAATGCAATTCGGTATTTTATCCAGACGAGACATAGGAAACACAATAAATCAAACATCATTTACTTTATTGCCAACATGTATTTAAACCTTGTAGCTTATCCAGTAAACTTAAGGGGGGCAATGTTTCAAAAAATGTATTCATTCAAATGCATGCCGTCTAAATTACTCTCAATTCCATTTGGAAGAAAAGTTATTCCTAGCTCACATGTAAGTTAAAAAGAAACCTTTCAAAAAACTCCACCTGAGGTTAAGTAGACTGTCAAATAATTGATAAATCAGGAGAACCTTTGCTTTAGAATTTTGACAACTTTTACAGTTTTCAGGGATTCGTAAGGAAGCCTCATTACTCTTTTCATCTATAATAGGTCCATTTAGCATGGATAGATTTAAAGAACTCGTATATTCCCGTACACTCCACACAAATAATCAGTATTCGGCTATAGGGCGTACACTCCAGTTTAGCAAGCCTCAACGCTAGAAGATTAGTATATTCTGGACCACAATCCCGCTTTAATTTTATATCGAAAAATACCAGTATGAACCGATTGCTAATTTTATAATATTGTTATCACGTCGCTAGCGTGCTGCTAATATTTATGCACCCATGATAATCTGTCAGCTCCCAGCTGTAATCTATAATCAGTCTGTGCTCATTGATAGAAATCGTGGAGGAAAGTAGTGTGAGCCGAGACGTGCCGCGCCGTATAAACGAGTCATCTTGCTCGTATCTGCTCAGTTGATGTTAAATCTTTGCATAGTGCATTTGGCGTCTAAGTGATTAGTGGCTGAGTTTATTTATAGAAACCTGGAAAACTGGATCTACGTAGTTGTGTATTGTTGGACTTGTAAGGATTAAAGTTCGAGCGCAATATTTGAAGGTAAACCCTCTTATTAATGACATTGGCAATTGCTGTTCATTGTGTTTTTAAGAAAGCATCTATATTTGTACCGCATTTGCTTTTGTTCAAATGTACATTTCTAGCTGTATGACCTCTTTCGAATAAATTATAAGGTTCGCACACAACATCGCAAGTAACTATTGCTTTTTTATTCAGTGATATCAACTCGTATCAGAGTTCTACTGAATTGCACTCCTTGCTTGCAGTCAGTTGAATAAATAAATAATCAGTGCAGCGCAAAAAGTGTGCTAGGAAGATTGCCTCAGTGTCGCGACAAGTGAGAAAGCGAAGTGGAAAAGATTATCAATGCTCCAGTATGGAAAAATCCAAAGTTTCATCGATAATAAAATTTTTGATAAATACTTCGAAGGTAAATTGCATTGCTAAAGAAATTGCGGAAGATAAGTTACATGATAGATATTCTTCGCTAATATTCACGAAACTTGAAATTGAAAGCATCCAGTAATTGATTTTCCGATCCAGAAGTTCTTTTGTCAGTATCTCTTTTATAATAGTAGCTGAGCTTAATTCAAAAAATATTTTGCATTTGAAGATTTTGTGTAAAACAAAACCTTATTACTCTGTTTTTCACTTCTTTCTCAAACAACTCCATCAATTGAAATTCGGTGGACATATGGATGCTGAAAAATTCCACGCATACAGTGAGGATCGCGATTTTGTGTTGAGTTTAAGTAGGACCTCCAAGCAAGTTTTTTCCTCAAGTGTATCCGCGTGGTGTGTCAACTGAAAGGTATCGACCAGTACTTTCTCAGATATATTTTAGTTTTAATTTCGATTGCGAAATAGGAGAGTAAAGGATAAGAAATATTAGCTGAAGGTGAGGCAGAACCCATTTTTAAAAACTAGGCAACCGAAGAAATCTGAAAAAAAATTTACGATACGAACATACTAGTTAATTAACAGGAAACATTGCCCTCTCCTAATGTAATGTTGCAGTCGGTCTCTACGTGTTGGTTTCTTGGCGCCATTTCTAGTAGATAACCACTCGAAATTGAAGTTTATTCATATTTCATGTTTTGCAAATTCACAGTAGCATCGGGAATTTTCTCCAAGGTTCTTGTACTTCAAAATAAAAAAAAACAAAAGGTTGACTGACGGTTCCGTCCAGGGCAGAGGGAACTCATCAGGCCCCCACCTCTGCCCTGGTAGCAGCGTGACCGAAAGTGGCGACAGAGAAACACATTTTTATTGAATGAAAAAAGATAACCCTAACAGCCTAAGACTTAATCTAAGGTAATGAAATATATTTATAACACTAAACTTATTGATAGCCTGAAAACAAAAAGTTATTAATGGAGGAAATTCCAAAAAACCTCCAACACTTTGAGGATTCCGCTATTTGGGATGAGGAGGAAGGATAAAGGAACGGGGCAGGGTGGGAAGTGGGATAGAAAAAGTTTAATGAATCACGGGTGACTGGCCTTGGGTGGTAGCACGAACTGGTCGTTGGAGAAGGAACCCGAGTAAAGGTTAGAAGTTAAGAACAACGATGTTCACTGGTTACAACACTTCATTTATTTCATTAAAAACAATGGAACTGACAACTTCAACAAAGGATGAATTTCATAGAAACTTTTTATAAGAATCCTTTCACGTTTTCCAACAACACAACTGGTGCTCGTTATTTTTATTAATTTAACGACATCTTGTCCCTTTGGGTATTCACTTTTTTCTCGATAAAATAGGACATTTTTCATCACCTACTCCGCTCTTCACTCCTGTAGCGAGGTCTGAACTGAGTGGAGAGCGCCGGTGACGTCATCTGTCCGCTGGTATTCGCAACATTCGAAATAAATTTCGAATCCTGCCGCGCCACATGTTACCTTTCCAGCCTCGTAGAAGATATTGCTTCGGATGGACGGGTGCAGGAGAGCTTGATTGAACTGGTGTCTGCAGAGATAATTCTCGATACTGCATTCGATATTCATTTGCTCCCTAATCAGCGGGTTAGGGTGTGCTTCACACTTGACGAGGAAGCGAAGCGCTTTATTGATTAGGACGAAGTCAATCCTAGCGACTTCGCAGGTGTGATACAGGACACGGTTCGAAATGTATTTCGTACGGTCCTCGTTTTTGAATATATTAGCGCAATGACGCAGTATTTTTCTCTCGCAGAGACACAGTTTCTCGATTTGGAATGCTGAGCAGTCTGCCCAGAAGATGAACCCGAAGATGATAAGGGGTCGTTTTGTCGTTGCTTGAAGCAGAACAGTTTAACTTTCTGTGCAACAGGTTTGTTGTACCGGATGATCGGTAGAACTAACCGGAAAGCATTATTTCCACGTTTCAGTGCGAGGTCTATGTGGGGAGTATTTGAAAGCGAAGTGTTCTTAGTGACCCCGAGGTATGTCACTTGCTCTACTTTGGGTATTGAGATGGAGTTAATGTGAAGGGAGCTGTCTCCGATATTACGCTTGATGGCATATGTCAGTTTAGTGTTGCTCTGAAACACTATTGTCTGACATCTTGTCGGATTGAGGGACAATTTCCACCTAGAAAAGTAGTCGTGTAAGTCGTCTATGTATGAATTCAGACGGGCTTCTCCTTGTGCGATGTTTTTGACTGATACATAAAGTATCAGATCAACAGCATACTGCAGGACCGGGCTGGGGTCGTCGGAAGGTGCTGGGATGTCCGCAGTGAATAATGAGAAGAGTGTGGCTGAGAGGACCGATCCCTGTGGGATACCTGCGGGACAGGTGTAGGTTTTGGACGGCAACCCGGGCTTTTCTCTCATGGAAAAAGCTGAGAAGGAGTTTACAAAGTTGTGGGTGGAAATGGAATGACCTGGAAAGTTTCGCAATGAGCTCATGCTGTCAGACAGAGTCAAATGCTTTTTTCAGGTCGAGAAGGCATGCGATGGTTGACGCTTTGCGGTTGAATCCGTATAGGATGTCGGTTTTAAGTACAAGCAGTACATGCTCGACTGAGTGTTGTGGTCGGTTCACAAACTGAAAGTTTGGAATAATATCACTGGCCTCGCAATGTTCGTCAATCATGGTCTTGATGGCCCGCTCGAAGATTTTGGCGGTTGATGATAAGATTGAGATTGGCCTGTAGCTATCTGATAGCAAAGGGTTTTCGTTTTTCTGCGGTATTGGCACTATTTTGCCACTCTTCCAGCTGGTGGGGAAATGTGCATTGAGAATGCAGTGGTTAAAAATTAAGGAGAGAAAGGAACTGAGAGAGGCGGAGCATCTCTTTAGGACAATATTCGGGATATCGTCGAGACCGGTGGATTTTTTGTTCTTTGAGAGCTTAATAAGTTTTGCAACTTGATTAGGCTTTAAGAACTTGATGCTGGGGATGTTGTTGTAGGGAGGTGGGGCTATAAGTTAGTCGCTAAGCGAAGGAAGGTTGGTGGCACGAGGACGAAATGCTGTTGAGTTAAGAAAAGAGGCGATAGAGGAGGTGACTTCCTCTTCTGCTTCTTCGCTGCGAAGGTGAAGTGTGGTCTGATGAGCCTTTAAAAAGTGGTTAGCCAGCAGTTCGCTTTTTTGTTTTGGGCGGGTAGCGCGGGACTGAAGTGCTGTAAATTCAGGGCAGCTCGTGCGGTAGTGAGCCAGTTGTGTAAGCCGTTTGGATTGTGGACAGAATCAAGCCAGGACCAATGTTTCGCGTTGAGATCGCCGCCAATGACTAAGTGCCATGATTTGTTGGCGAGGCGCGGGTGGGACGCGCAAAAGTTAAAGAGACTTGAAAAGTCGCTGGTATCGAGAGACTGGTTTGGGCAGTAGACAGAGGCTAAGTAGATGATGGAGGAGTGATTTATTGATGGGCGGAAAGATTTGCGTGCTGTGGAGTTTGTCGGAGGCGAGAATAGCGAAAGTGGCGACAGATGATAATCGCCCCATTTATATATAATCGTAAACACGACGTAAGTATGAATGGGGGGGGGGGTTTCTAAACAACCTAGTATTTAAATGGACTGTAATATCTAACGATTCCAAACAAGTTCTTTTAACAGTAACTGATAAGTTCAGTGCGGAAATTAACTTAATTTTATTCACCAAAAGGCTACAAAGGTTACTTTTCATAGATTGAAAATGTGTTAATTTCTTTCGATATATTTTCCATTTTACATTTAGGATCGAAAATTGCAATTACATTTAGGGTATTTATTCTTCTACATATGTCCTTATGTAATCGTTGGTCTATTCTTTAAAAGAAGCTCCTTCGTGCTGCCCACAATTTCTTCATTGTATCGTTTGCGACTATTCGGCCTTTTTCTTAGCGTCCACTGCATCCATATGGGTACCAACCACGGTAATAAATCGAGCGATATGATCGTTCTCTGTCGTTCCAATTCCACCCTTTGGATAGCATCATCTACTTCATTTAATAGACAATATAGCTGCACCATTTCTCATGGTGGCACTTATTCCGTTGTTATAATATGATTCGAAAGTTTAGATTAACGTTCTACTTTCGTTCATGTCTTCCTTATATCTTAAATCTTTGCTTCTTCTCTGTGCTCCTTATACATCTATAGCTTTGCTGATGTCACGCATGCTGTGAAGAAGTGAATTTTGAATTACTCTTTGCCTGGATGTTTGTCCAAATTATCTTCACCTCTCCTAGAGCAAAAAACGTTGCTGATTCATTACCAGCCCTTGATGCTTTTAATATAAATTTTCTGCATTGAGCTGTCTAGCCTCGGTGAAGACTGCCCTTGATCCATAATTTCAACAGATTTTCTCCAACTTTTTCATCAATAGAAACAAAATATTAATGATTTGTTTTTTATTTGTTTAAGTCATCTTCTTTCTGGATTCACCAAATATAGCGCATGTTTACGCAGGTTCATACTCAAAAGGATTTTGAGATCTAGATTTTTTCTTTTTCTAAAATAAGATGCACTTTTAAAATGTCACTTTGAAGTAGATACTACTAAAGTTTATTTATACTAATAATTTTGGTGATTTGACCCTTTGCTCATTGTCGCCTTCGATGCTGTGCAGGCAGAGAAAATACGATGACCCGTCATATTGAGAACCTTGCTGTTATTAGTGTTTATCTTCAAATCAACCACAGCCATTTCGCCAAAGTTCATGACCCGGTGAGAGAGTAAGCAGGTGACATCAGCCTAGTCGAGGTGTTTGAGGAAAAATATCATCGTCACTTTAATTCCAACCACGCCCTCCGGACAAGGCAGCATAAAGAGCGCCACCGACAACCAAAGCATATAATATGGGTGCCATGATGCAACCCTGGCAGTCTCCGCTTTGGATTTCAAAATCTTCCGGGAGTTTACCTCGATGCAGCAGGTGACATTTTTTTCTGATAATAGCTATTAGTTTCTCCGGAGTGCCCCTCCTGTGAAGAGCAGTCCGGATATACTCCCTGTTCACGCTTTCGAAACCTTTCACAAAGTCGATTAAGAACAAGTGTAGCGATGATCCAAACTCCCAAAATGATTTCTCTGCATTGATAGGAGCGGAAACCAGCCTCCTCTTTGTCGATCAAGCTTTCCAGATGTTCTTTGATGCGTTCCAGAATTATTTTAGCTATTATCTTTGCGACGGCAAGGAGCACGAAGATACCCCTCCAATTGTCTGTGATAATTTGACAAGTGCGCTTTTTGGAAGCTTTTTGGAATTTATGAAGCCTCCCACAATTTTATTTTCTTCAGAAGGTGAGAAGGCTACCACCTTTGGATGGAATAGTGTCTTGGATCCCCGGATACAATAATTGAGGCGAAGACACATAGAGCTAAATGGCGCGTTGCACTCAAAACATTCTTAAGACGAAAAAGAGGAAGATGGATAGGGAAAATGCCAGGGTAGCTGAAGCACCCTGAATCTACGGGGTGTTGTTCGAATGCCTCGAATTCCCAAGATTTCCGAACGAGTGGAAGCAGCAGATTTGTAGTAACTGCAGGTACAGGGGGATCGTCAAGCCCAGCGGCTATACTCTGATGATTTCTCCTCTGCTTGCAGGAATCCTTATCCGCATGTTACGGTGACTAGCCATTTCATCCACAAAAAGGGGAACCTTACCGAATATGATACGGTTAAGAACCGAGGTTAAGTGTTCTTTCCACCTCTTCAGTTGTTCGTCATTGCATGAAATCCGACGTTCTTCACAGGACCATCGAACAAATTGGGAGCTCTTTAATTATGTAGTATATAGCTCTAAAATCACTCCGTTCTGCGGCATCTTTCACTTCCTTTACCAACGCAATGGTAAATTCTCTTTTGAAACGGTGTATACTACGTTGAACTTCTCGGGATTCTGCAGCCAGCCAGACACCCCTTCGGGACGGGGCCGACGGTCAGTTGAAACCCAATCGTCCTTATGGCACTCTGAGCTCGAACAGTATGCCACCAATTACGAAGCGGTGAAAGTTGCAGAAACCATTATCATTACGGTCATCAACACCGTGTTTCCCTACCATATGTCCGAGCAAGATGTTGTCAGAGCCCACCTTGGCATTTAGATCACCGATCACGAATAGAATGTCATTTGAGGAAGCCTCTCCTGAACTGCATGTAATAGCTAGTTGAAAATATCTTCTGTTTCCATTGGAGCATAACATTGCGCAATTGTGATGCTCCTTAATCTTTACCAAAATCTTACAATCTGTGAGAAACTGGCTCCCAGGTCAAGAGAACGCGGCTTGCAGTAGTCGTCAGAAGCAATCTGACACAAATGTACAAGAGAACACGGCTTGCAGTAGTCGTCAGAAGCAATCTGACACAAATGTACAAAAGTACATTGCCACAAGAGAGAGAGGAATACTCTTCAGCCCCAGCATCTTATTTCGCTCAGGCCCAGAATGTTACACTATATCGTTGAAATTCCCGCATTTTGAAGACCGTCGCTATTGTTGTCCAGGAGTGGGTGCACATTCCAGAAACCAATCATAGTCCGTTTTCGCTAGCCAAAGGTGGTAGCCGTGAGATTAGTACATATCCGAGGCGTTGTTGACGTTTCGGTAGCAATATTTGCTTGTTGCCAGCCCACAGATTTCTATCCCTTTTAGCCGCCTTTTACGAAAGCAGGGAAGACTTTGAGCGTATTCTTGAGCACCAACTTTCTCAGTAGCTATTTGTATTTCTAATTACGTAGCAGACAGCGCAATTTTTTCTTGAAGGCACTTGACTTGACCTTTGATTTTAATTTTGTTTTTCTTGAATTTCCTCGATTTCCCAGTGTTATTATTGCACCGATTATGATACATATTTTCTTGTAAATTTGTTTATAATGTTGTCCCGTCTTTTCCTAATCTATGTTATCTGCGTAGTATTTCCATTATTCCAAGAATTTACGTTTTCTTTTCTTGCCCTGCGTATTGCACTGCTCCTTATCGTCACAGTTCTGTTCTTAGCCTCAGATCTTATCATTATACAGTAATGAAGTATGTATTTTCCTTGGAGATAATTGGAAGCCAATAAATATTAGCCACCTTGTAATGTGTTCAATGATTACTCGAATACATCGAAGCATACGCGCAATTGGCTGAATGGTATATGGATGGATCTGACTTCATCATTTGAAACCTACATTTTATACAAATAACAGTCCTTAACCCTTTGGGGACTTGCTATTTCTAAAGAATTGATAATTTCGATAGCAAATATATTTGAATTATAGTTAGATATGGTATTGTATAACAGGCGGATTATACTTTAATCGAAGAATTTTAAAGTCGTGAGCTAAAAACAAGTAGAAACCGGAAATCTTGGCAAAACAGGTATGGAAAATTTTCTGCTGCGCTCTTGTACACCAGTCTACGAGCACGTCACTAAAAATTGAATTACGTATTACTATTTCGAAAGATTAATTTACACGCCGAGTATGTATGTACCATATAATAAGAGAAACACACAACCCAACAAAAAATCTGAAGCTTGGCGGCGCGTTCTATATAAAATAAAATCTTATTAAAGTCGGCTCAATTTCTGCTTGTTGGTTAAAGAAGTTTACTTAAAAATGGTTAAAGCTATTATTATGGCATTTTGTGTGTGGTGGAGATGGCCTTTTGAGTTGTGGTTTAGATAATCCCTAATTGTCGTAAAAGACGAGATAGGAATTTTCTTTCTGCAAATATGCGCATGTTAGTTAACAACGGCATCAAAGACCCCAAACAAAAGCAGCTATATTCTGGAAGCTAGACAATAAAATGCATGCATTTAATACCTGACTGCCGCGCCAAGTCAAGTGTCATCACGCAATACAAACAAGTCGGGAAACCGGAAGCTGGACGCTTCAGGTATGAAAGGTTTTGTGTATTTCTTAGTACGTAGCACGTAATATATGCATATATTATGTGAGACTATCCACTTTCGGATGATACTGACGTTGATAATCTTGAATTTGCAAAGAAACGACAACTTTGATGTATTATTACCTTGTTAGTAATAGTGCAATTTCCACCAAACTATATATATTGTTCGGAGGGCACCACATAGTGGCAGCCTACTGATTTTTTTCAAATTTTTCGGTTGGGTAGTTTCTGAGAATGGCCCCCTTAAAGGAATGATCACTTTGAACGCCCCGCACTCCCCACCTTTCCAACAAATGTCGAAACTAGGACCGGCTTCGAAAAGTACTAACCGAGACCTTTAATTTTATGCCCCTCAGGACTATATTTGATAAAAAAAAATGTACACCCCACTTTTACATGTATGAGGACACCGACCCAACCCCCCCCCCCCCCCCCCCTTAAATTTATCGTAAAAAGGTGTAACCGACTGTTCGTCAGCGTTCACAGTTCCCAGCTTTCTATCAAATTTGGTGTCAATCGCTGTAACCGTCTCCGAGAAAAATGCGTGTGACGGACAGACAGATAGTAAAACGGTTTTAATAAGGTTTTTGTGTTTACACAAAACCTTAAAAATGCACCGTGTACCATTTATTTGATATTTGTCTAAGCAATTATTATCTTGATATATATATAGCTGATGATGATATATATATAGCTGTCACTGAATTACCACCATTCCGTGGTTTGCTCACTCATCTAACTTTTGACATGGAATTTTCTCAAGCTGCTGGAAATAGCTTGCTTTATGATCTTCAAATATTTCTAGAACTAGTTTATCATTTGTTTGCCTTTTATCTTTATCTACTTGATATTTTTTGCCGGGGATTATTCGAATTATCTCTGAATCTGGAAATCGTGCAAACCAGAATTGTAAGAAATACCGATTGTAGTGAATTACTTTCTCGAAAGACTTAATCCTAGTCCAGACGGGTTTCGATTTTTATGCAGTCTGTAAATCAATACGCGGGAACGAGTGGCATCATTTTGTAATAGGATTAAGGGGAGCTCTCCATATATGCGAAAGGGGAAAGCAAAATTTTTTTTATGTGGGGTATCGAACGAAAGGTCTCAATTGATACTTTTCGAAAATTATCTTCTTTCTTATATTGGGTGAAACACAGGGAAATGAGAACTCAAAATATGTGTATAAGACACAATTCTGGACAGATTGAAGTCAATTCAGCTCTTACTAACAAATGCTTTTTCGAAGCAGGTTTAATTTTTTGGCTGACTAAGAAACCTACTCCGAGGACATGGTTTACTGGATGGCCGCTATAATATATGGTGTAGCGGCTCTTCTCCAGGAAACCGGTCCCTGTCCATCGCATCTCTTGCAACGCTATTGCATCAGCCTTATATTGGAATAGGATATCGGCTAGCTGCTCAGTAGCATTCGGTCGTACAGGGAGCGCACGTTCCGTTTTCCGTGTATGATTGTCAGCCTTACCCAACCCCCAACCTGGAGGACCAGTTGGTACATTTTGCTCCTTTTTTTCGCGTGGGAGACTCGCCTTCATCCTTCTCCGTCTGCAGTTTTTCATAAAGAAATAACTCCCAGCGATCATCACGTGGAGGTGGCGATAGGGTTTGGTAGTAGAGCTATTGGTGTTGGTTCAGCCGGCTTTTCCCAGGTTTTATGCTCCATCGTGGGTACCAATCCACGTTTCGCCCTAGGACATATACTACCCTTTGACCGCTTTTCCAGTACATGTAAGAATGGAGCGATGATCGGTCAGATTGGGGTTAGTTGGTTGGTATTTTACCTAATATAACCCAACATTTATGTTTTTAAGGTTTTGTGTAAAACAAAACCTTATCAAAATCGATTCAATGTCTGTCTGTCTGGCACACGCATTTTTTTCCAAAACGGCTAAACCGATCCGAACGAAATTTGGTGGACAGATGAGAACTATATAACGTATACAGCGAGTGGCATAAATTTAGGTCGAGTTTAAAGGAGGGCTCCCCATACATGCAAAGGGGGGATGCAAAAAATTTTTTCACCGGATATAGTTGTGTAGGGTCTCAAATGAAAGGTCTCGATTTGTACTTTCCGAAACTGACATTAGTTTTGGCATAAATTGCAAAGTGCGTGAGTAAGGAGTCAAAATGTACGCACTTGAAGTGAGACAGGACTCATTTTCGGAAACTACCCAACCTAAAAATCCGAAAAAAATCAGAGTGATGCGCCTAGATGAAATCTAGGCCTCAAAATATGTCCCATTCCGATATCTGCTCAAATAAACTTACTAATAGTATATTACTACTTTTTAGAAATATACTGAAAAACCCCCCTTAAATTCATCCTAGGACTTCCGAATTTTGTACCAGCATAGGGGACAATATTTCGTATATATGTGCTAAATTTCATGGCAATCAGGCAATTAACGCCAAAGTTATAGCAGTTCAAACTTAGCATTTTCGCGCGAGTTTACTGCTTCCAAAGCCATGTAAATCAAATGCTGACGCCATAATTACCCGGAATAATTGACATTCGCGTGGAATATTAAAGTCACATTTATGAAGAATCTATTTATTTGCAGCCCTTTTTAAGGTTTTGTGTAAAACACTTATGTGAAATCTAATCTTCGAGAGATGCCCCATTCCGGTATCTGCTGAAAAAATTTACTAATAGTATATTATCAACTTTTAGAAATAGACTAAAAAACTCCCCTTAAGTTCATCCTAAGTGTACGAAATTTTGCACCGGCATAGAGGACAGCCTTGTGCATACACATGCCAGGTTTCATAAAAATCCAACTATTAGTGGGAAAGTTATAGCAGTTCAAACTTATCAATTTCGTGCTAATTAACAGCATCCTAAGCCATACAAATAAGATCCTGACGTCATAATTAACGAGAATAATTGAAATTCCAGTGAAATATTAAAATTCCATTCAAGAAGAATCTAATTCTCCCTAGCCCTTTTTTATATTTGATGTTGGTTAAATTGTTTTCATAAGCTAATAACATTAAATTCAGAGCGTGAAGCGTATCGATGCAAACCCATATCGATCGCGGATATTCTCATTTCAGACATAGTCAAAACGTGTCACGCCACCAGTGCAATGTAACATCTTCGTCCCCATTACCGCAAGACGCCGTTCATTGTCCTTTATAGTCGGCAAACACTCAGAACTATAGAGAGTGGCAGACGGACAACATTGCAGTAAATTTTAGATTTGGACCGTGCGCTGATACGTCGATCACAAAGAACACCAGTTGGGGAATGCCACTTCATCCAGGTTGCATTAATACGTGAAGTAATTTCATTACACAGTTCTCCATTGGCTGATAGCATTGACCCGCGATACTTAATTCGCTCAGTTCTGGGCAGGTTACTACTATTGCCAGAACTAAGTGATTTAAATATCTCGAGTGAATGCTATCAGCCAATGGAGAACTGCGTTATGCTCCTCACATAGAGAAACACAAAACCTTTTATACCTGAAGCGTCAAGCTTCCGGTTTCCCGACTTGTTTTAAATCTATCTGGGTGAGTTTTATGAGTCGATGACAAAATATTCTACTATCCCATTATTTGAAAATCAACTAAAAAAAGTCCTCCTTATCTCAAAGACTGTTACTTAAACAAAAATACAGAGGCCTCACAATTGAAATATTTAGCTTGCGGTTTGTGCCTAGTTTGTGCTTGTGCTTTTTTTCTCGCTAGATTGATTGTTTTTTAGACTCACTTCATTGTTCCTGCATATAAGTTGACTTATTACTTACAAAATATTCTACTTAACTTCAGTGTGTATTTTCAATATACATACACGTTCTCCACAGTAAACTATATAAATATTATTTTTAAGCTTTCGTTGTCATGTTGAATTTTTGATTATTAATGACCTTTACATAATTATTCCCATGATTATGAAATTCAATTTAACGAGCTAACTTGCTTTACCTAGAAACCATGTGTTTTGAGATTAAAGATAACAAATGCAAATTAATACCATGTATAGCGCAGTACTAAATTCCACTCTTCATTCATTGTCTGACTTACATTTGTCTATTGTAACCTAACTGCCATAAAAAAGCAGGTTCAGATTTCTTAAATAGCAAGTCATTTCTTTTTCTACATTAGATTTTATAAATCTACTACATAACATATTTTGAACTTATCTTATTGTAATCAAATTGGAAGTGTGACAAATTAATTGGGTCGCTATTAGGAGATAGTAGATAGTAGCTTAGTAAGAGGAATGAACTGAAGTAATGTAATCTGAAATCATGCATGATATGGTTATCCACACTCCTCGGGCAAAAATATCTAATCGTATTTGGAATTTTTTGTTATGGGGCAATTATCAGATTATTTTTTATTTTATTTTAGACGCGTGAAGAATAGAATAAAAGCCAAATTGAAACTAACAGTTCTTTAAATATAAATAAAACTTGAACCCTGGAACTACCACGGCAGGCGCATGTTGAAAAAGTTTTAGTCATTTCAAATGATGTTTCCGAGAACACCATATTAGTGCCTTTTTAAACGAATAATTCAAATAGTTTTATAATTGCTGATTGTTCGTTTGAAAAAAAGGCCCTAGTTGCAATTAAATAGTAAATAAAATAAACTACGATCATTTAGATAAATGTTTAGTCGTTCTATGTTAAAAGAGAAACATCCATTATTTTAGTATAGTGCAGAGTTTTACGGTCTAATTTAAGAATTTTTCTCGTTAATTTGGATACTTATTTATAAATGACGGTTATTTTAGTTGTGGGTTTTTTTTTACAATGGGATTCTAAAATGAAGTAATATACTAATCATTACCTTGTTTTAGGCAGGCCTACATTTCCCATAAGAACACCATTGCGTTTTCCGTTTCGCTTAATTTCTTCGAACGAACCCTATCCTTTTTGATCTTTCTACTTTTTGACAGTTTCTTCCCCTATTTTGCAATCAATGCCAGAAATTAAAACTCATCCATACCTTTCATTTGATACTTTACACTTTCATATTGGGAAAACTGCTTGTTCTCCCGTTTGCAACAAGTCTACAAATATCTGGTTTATGCGCCGACGAGCCTCTTCGTTTGAAGTTATATCAGGCCAGAGTAACTCGAAGACACGACGCAGACAACTTCTGGTGAAGGTTTGGAACTTTTGCTGCCAACCTTTATGGCAACAGATACAACCACTTACGACTAAAATGACATCGACAGACAGACAGCAATTCAATTTTGTTGTTTTACACAAAACGGTGAAGACAGAACCTGTCATCTTTAAATTCCGGGTCGTTTGTGTTAGTTTTAAAATGTAGGATTCTTATTAAGCAAGGATGGATGGACCATATGTTGCAAGTAACTAGGATTAGTATATAGGGCCCTAACCATTAGCTGTCAACTCCAAGCCATACCGTACATTATATTATTAGATGGGACTTTCATGCAGATAATGAAACACGCTAATCCGGATAACAGGTCATAGGAAACTTTTTTTGTTGATAATCATTCCATGATACTTATGATTTTAAATACAAATCAGAATATGCTAATGTCCATTCCTTGGAAAAGTGATCGTAATTCAGTTCGCACGAGATTGTTTGTATCGTATCTTGAAGCTGTTTGTGTTGCAAGCTTAGGAAAGGCAACATTTTAGGAAATTGCCCTGATATCAAACTTAAATACTTCCGTGTAAGCCTACCTCCATTTCAAAAGTGCAACAATCCATATTGGATCAGGGCCTTGAAGTGTGTTAGAGCACTTCATTCAAGACCGGAACGGTACACTGCAGTGTACTGTAGGAGGCAATGTGGTCAGCATTGCGCTCGCCCGAAATAATTACCTTGATTTGACTCAGGTACTCATTTACAGCTGAGTCAACTAGTATCCGACGTCAAATCACGATACAAATCTCACTGACACCAGCCAGATTTGAACCGTGACCTTTCGTACAACAGCCTTATGCTCTAACCACTCAACTATCTGGACACAAGGCATCTTTTATTCGATATAAAGTACGATGTCGTCTTACAGCGGGCGAAGTCTCAATTTTAACTGTTGATAGTCATCGCCTTAAGATGTTCCCCTTTTTCCTGGATCAATCGCAGGAAAAGGTACCTTTCATTGGTAAACGGAAGGAAAATGAATCGTGTGTAATACTACCTTTCAACATCTTCGCCCAGTCAACAGGAATGTTCGCCCACCGATGATGAGTCCTGTTCAAAAGATTGTGAAATATGACAAAGTTATTTTCAGTAGCAGAAACCTAATGATGGGAACATTCCTTTAGCTCAATTGAGAACAAAGTTATTAAAAAGTGGAAATGGGCATGTCTGGCCGGCTCCAGCAGCTTCGAGGACGATTATTGATTTGATTGTGTTGTATACCAATAAAGAAATTGAAATTGAATTGTTAATGAAACTGATAGCATAGAGCTGGCAGTTTTGGTTGGCATTCTGATCTTTTCGGCTAGAAATAAAGACAACCGGAAAAGCGTGAAAAGTTTGTGGTGTTTCTGTATAGAAATCTATTGTGAGTGCAAAACAACAAGAATAACAGTAATAAAGAAAACTTGTTTACCCCATTCTGGCAAATATGCCCTTTATTCATAGCTTACTGCAAAGATTCATTCAGATAGCTTCAAAGCCAGATAAATATAGCCTAATAATAGTTACCATATGTGATGCTAAGACATTATGCGTGTTTGGTGTGATTCTGTATATTGGCAAAAGAACAAGCCTAAACACAGCGGCAGTTCATGTGAAAAAGTCAGTTGAAAGTATTAAAGGTTCGCGCCCCAATATTACATATTGGTTCTCATGATAGAATTACTAAAAGGTTGCAACCCTCCAACCATAGGCTTTCTGTGCAAGAAAAAGCAAGAAACTCCTCCTTTTTTAAGGATACAAAAATAAAAATCGGTTTAGTGTCTATCTGACTGTCTGTGCGTCTGTCTGTCTGTCACACGCATGGGAGTTGTGAACGCTCGCGCAAACCGTGAGTTCTAGGTAAATTCTAGGTAAAATTTAAATGTGGGTCCCTATACATGCAAAAAGGGGTTGTAAATTTTGTTTTCACCAAATATAGCCATGTGAGGTATCAAATGAAAGGTCTCGGATTAGTACAGGTGGGGAGTGAGCGGGATTGAAAGTGATCATTTCTTTAACGGGGCTATTCTCAGAAACTACTCAACCGAAAAATCTGAAAAAAATCAAGAAGCTGCCACTATATAGTGCCTAGGCTCCAAAATACCCTCCATACCGATACCTGTTCAAATAAAGTTACTAATAGTACATTGCTATAATTTTTGGTAATTGACAGGAAAACCCTCCTTAAGTTCACCCTAGAATCACGAAATTTTGCAGCAATGTAGGGTACAGGATCTACAATGCACTATAAAGCTGAAATATAAACGCAACAATCAAACCAGAAATAGTTCATGATTACAATTCAACGAAAGTAGAATCGCTGCAAAATCAATTTGCAAACTAATGATCTACCGACTTCGAATATAACTTGGAATTAATGGAAGTTATGTTATGAAAATTAATTAAGATTAAAGATGTAAAGCTTGATTGATTTGAGAACTATCTGACATATGAAACAAGTATTTATTATTTTGTTTAAGGATAGAGGAGTCTTAAGTCCACATCCACTTGCTGTCAGACCGGACTGAATGAGAAGCAACTTACTCCCTCTTTTTTTGCATGTACCCCTCGTTTAGGACTTACCACCCTAACTTAAAAAAATGTTAGGTGAAGACGGCTTTACGTTTAGACGTCAGACGCTGCCTCCCCTCTGCTTTGGGAGCAACGTGACAGAAACGGCTTGAGGATGCTAAATGCTCTTTGAAGTATTTATTAGTTCTCTTGTGTCTTAAGCGTTGGCAATAATCGAAAGAGCCGATGTTGAAATGAAATTATGTCCTGAATCAGAAACAATGCTGGAAAAAAAGTTAAAGCCATCGTCGTTTATAACTAATTAAACTATCATCTAATAATTAGAATTAGATTCTCATTATAGATTCTATTAAGATGAGCAATAACGATATTGCATACCGATGCTGTATCTCGTTGGTGAGTATCTGTTTGCAGTGCATTCAACAGCAAAGAAAAATGTTTGTTTCAAAGGTATTTGTTGAATACGAATCAACAGACCGTTTTATTACATGCAAACCAGATAAATATATATTTGAAAACATGCTTATTAATTCTATTAAAGGTTCGAATTAAGTAATCAATAGTACCTGAATGCAAATGTGATATAATTGAACATATTTCTTTGCAGTAAAATACAATGGGAGCCACAGGAAAACGAGTAGCAGTAATTGGAGCTGGCATGGCTGGTATTTGTGCGGCAAAACATGCTCTTCAAAATGATATGGAACCAACGGTGTTTGAGCAAGCAAGCCAACTTGGTGGTACTTGGGTTTACACGGACAATGTCGGAAAGGATCGATATGGACTTGATGTCCATAGTAGCATGTACAAGGGATTACGGTAAGAAAATTTTATTATTAGATCCCTTAAATAAGACTAGCATCATTCGTCATGTCGAACATGTGGGCCAAAGCCGTTCTGATCTTGGGTATACTTGTTTGAGGGGTGAAACCACGTCAGATTATTTTCACGTATTTTTATGGATTTTTTTTTAATGAGAAGAATTAATTGGAGTTAAATCAAATTGGACATGGACATCACATTAGTCATATTTCAAACAATTTTTGCGAATTTTTTTAGATAACTTAAGCCGGAAATAATAAGTTAGGCGATATAAGTCCACTGAAGATCGTAGAGTTATTCAATTGCGAACTTTATCTACAACCAAAAAGATTTTATTTTATATTGCTGACTTATTTTCTAAGAATATGGACCTAAATGTAGGTGAAAATAATCAAAATCAAAAATTTTACAACTGTTAAAAAATATATTTGAATTTTCACCATTTTTCACTAATTATGCAAAAAAGCACCCTTGAAAATATGATATTGTCTCAAAGGTTGGTTCATATTCTTTGTAATTTTATAAAGAACTTTACCTCCTCTAAAATTACTTTTTAAGGTAGAATTCCTGCAAATAAAAGAGGAAAGAAAAACGCGTTTCCAAAAATCTACTGTCAGTTTAGACTTGAAATTTTGGAGAATGATCCTTGAGATTACATAGTCCCTCTAAATACTTCCTGATAATTTAAATATTTTTAAGATTTGGATAGAAAAAAATATATACATGTTTATGAATAATTCCTTTTCAGTACGAATCTTCCAAAAGAAATAATGGGGTTCCCAGACTTTCCCATTCCCGATAGAGGAAAGTCATATCTCCCATCCCGTGAAATATTAGAATTTCTGGAGTCATATGCCGCAAACTTTAAGGTCAAAGAGAGAATTAAATTTGAACATTTTGTGATAAGAGTAAGGCCAGTTGACAATGAGTGGGAGGTAAGTTTTCCTTTTATTGCAGATATACAAATTGAAGTTATTAATGAACGAAATTTTCTTTCAGATCATTGTAAAGGATCTTCCGAATGACCGCCTCTGCACTATGAAGTTCGATTTTGTGATTGTTTGCAATGGTCATTATAATGCACCTTTAATTCCAACCCTTCCTGGCCAAGATATATATAAGGGAAAGCAAAAACACAGTCACGATTATCGTTGTCCTGAACCTTATAAAGGTAAATTTCATAGATGCCCATATTGAACATTTTGAAAGGAAGTCCTGAATAAATATCATGATTTTGATTTTCTAGATGAAACCGTGCTTGTAATTGGAGCAGGTCCGAGCGGTATCGACCTCGCATATGAAATTTCACGCGTAGCTAAACGTGTTGATTTAAGCCATCATCTGAAAGAGAAGCCGCAAACGCATTTCCCACCCACTGTCACTCAACGTCCAGATGTGGTCGAAGTGACCGAAGACGGTGTCAAATTTGAAGATGGGAACGTTGAAACCTACAGCGTTATATTATACTGCACTGGATATCTTTATACATTTCCCTTCATCAGTGTGGATTGTGGCATCAGTGTAGATGACAACTACATTCAACCGCTTTATAAACACATCATAAATATTAAAAAGCCAACAATGGCGTTTATTGGAATACCATTTTATGCTTGTGTTTCACAAATGTTCGATTTACAAGTTCGTTTCGCGCTAAAGTTTTTCTCCGGGAAAAAGGCTTTGCCATCACAAAAGGAAATGATGGAAGATACAGATAGGGAAATGCAGGAGCGCTGGAAACGCGGTTATAAGAAGCGACAAGCTCATATGATGGGAGCTGATCAGGTAAGCTGTTGGTATTGGATTCAGATCGTAGAGTGTAGATAAAAATTTATACCTCGTTCTAGGGCAAGTATTATGATGATTTGTCGAAAACTGCTGAGATTGATAATGTAAAGCCTGTTATGGTTAAATTGCATAATGAAAGCAGTAAAAGATACTTACATGATTTAGTCAATTTTCGAAAGGATATTTATAGAATCATCGATGACGAGAATTTCGAGAAACTCAATTGAAAATAACATCAAAACGTTGCGTTTGTTTGATAATAAAAGCATATTTTAAGTAACATTATATAAAAATATATGTATATAACTTTACTAGCTGATTCGTTGTTATTTTGTTGTTTTCTTCAAAATTGCCTAGTCGGATTCGACCTAGAGGGGGAGCTAGTCCAAAAACCTTAAAAATTGAGCGTGGCGGTCGGCTCACATATGCTGGAGCTCCACTGAAATGTCCTATTGACACGCGCTCGCACTCATTTTGGACACTTTTTTCCCTCTTGTGTAATTTACTAAAATTTTACTTTTTCTTGAATCGATGCGTGTAACCGCATTGGAACCTGAAATACAAGAAAAGGGGCTCAATTGTACCCGAAATTCCAAAAACTAACCAAAAGAAAAAACAACAACTTTGTAAAGTAAAGAATCATCATTTACAAATTAAGTTTCTCTTTTTCTTCAGTTCTTGTCCTGTTTATAAGTGGGGTGGGCTCATCGTGATCGGATTCTTGATTTGGTTCTATCAAAAGCCTGATCTGGATGCAATCGCAAAGATTTTTAGACAAGTTATTTAAGTTAATTTTTGCAATTAGACGCTAAGAAAACATCATCTGCATAAAGCAATGTATAGGGTGCTGGGCGTTGGATGTTCCGTGCGACAGTGTACATCATCATCATCATCATCAACGGCGCAACAACCGGTATCCGGTCTAGGCCTGCCTTAATAAGGAACTCCAGACATCCCGGTTTTGCGCCGAGGTCCACCAATTCGATATCCCTAAAAGCTGTCTGGCGTCCTGACCTACGCCATCGCTCCATATTCGGCAGGGTCTGCTCGTCTTCTTTTTATACCATAGATATTGCCCTTATAGACTTTCCGGGTGGGATCATCCTCATCCATACGGATTAAGTGACCCGCCCACCGTAACCAATTGAGCCAGATTTTATCCACAACCGGACGGTCATGGTATCGCTCACGGATTTCGTCATTGTGTAGGCTACGGAATCGTCCATCCTAATGTAGGGGGCCAAAAATTCTTCGGAGAATTCTTTTCTCGAACGCGGGCAAGAGTTCGCAATTCTTGCTAAGAACCCAAGTTTCCGAGGAATACATCAGGACTGGCAAGATCATAGTCTTCTACAGTAAGAGCTTTGACCCTATGGTGAGACGTTTCGAGCGGAACAGTTTTTGTAAGCTGAAATAGGCTCTGTTGGCTGACAACAACCGTGCGCGGATTTCATCATCGTAGCTGTTATCGGTTGTGATTTTCGGCCCTAGATAGGAGATATTGTCAACGGTCTCAAAGTTGTATTCTACTATCTTTATTCTTCCTGTTTTACCAGTGCGGTTTAATGTTGTTGGTTGGTTCGTCTTCGGTGCTGATGTTACCACCATACATATTGTCTTGCCTTCATTGATGTGCAGCCCAAGATCTCGCGCCGCCTGCTTGATCTGGATGAAGGCAGTTTGTTCGTCTCGGGTCGTTCTTCCCATGATGTCGATATCGTCAGCATAAGCCAGCAGTTGGGTAGACTTAAAGAGGATCGTACCTCTTGCATTTACCTCAGCATCACGGATCACTTTCTCGAGGGGCAGGTTAAAGGGGACGCATGATAGGCCATCCCCTGGTCGTAGACCGTTGTTGATGTCGAATGGCCTTGAGAGTGATCCTGTTGCTTTTATCTGGCCTCGCACATTGGTCAGGGTCAACCTAGTCAGTCTTATTAATTTCGTCAGGATACCGAATTCTCTCATGGCCGTGTACAGTTTTACCCTGACTATGATGTCATAGGCGATTTTAAAGTCAATGAATAGATGGTGCAACTGTTGTCCATATTCCAACAGTTTTTCCATCCCTTCCCGCAGAGAGAAAATCTGATCTGTTGCTAATTTGCCTGGAGTGAAGGCTCTTTGGTATGGGCCAATGATATTCTGGGCGTATGGGGCTATCCGGCCTAGTAAGATAGCGGAGAATATCTTGTAGATATTACTCAGCAACGTGATACCTCTATAATTGCTGCACTGTGTGATATCTCCCTTTTTATGTATAAGACAGATAATGTCTCGTTGCCAACCGTCAGGCATTGATTCGCTATCCCATACCTTGAGCACAAGTTGATGAACCACTTGGTGTAACTGGTCGGCTCCATATTTAACCAGTTCGGCTGTAATTCCATCGGCTCCTGGCGACTTATGATTTTTTAGTCGATGAATTGCACGGAATGTTTCTCCTAAACTTGGTGGTGGCAGTATTTGTCCGTCGCCTTCAGTTGGCGGGACCTCCAACTCGCCGATGTTTTAGTTGTTCAGTAGCTCATCAAAGTACTCAACCCATCTCTCCAATATGCCCATTCTGTCGGAAATCAGATTTGCCTCTTTGTCTCGGCAGGATGAGCATCGAGATGTATAGGGCTTCATCCTGCTGACTTGTTGGTAAAACATCTCCAGGTCCTTTATTGACTGCGGTTATTGCGGCATCCATTTCCCTTTTATAGGTGTCACGGAGGGCTTTGTTATGGATGGCTTCAGTGTTAACTCTCACCTGATTGTCAGAGGGGATTCTGGGTGGTGTTGTTATTCGAGCTCGGAGCACCATGCCAACGAGATAGTGATCCGAGTCTATATTGGCCCCCCTATATGTTCTGACATTCATCAAGGCCGAGAGGTGGCGGTGTTCGATCAACACGTGGTCAATTTGGTTGAAAGTGGTCCCTTCTGGAGAGACCCACGTATGTTTGTGAACCGCTTTCCGCGCAAACTAGGTACTTCCAACAACCATTTCGTGTGACACTGCTAATTGAATAATCCGCAGTCCGTTATCATTTGTATTTTCGTGTAAGCTATGGGAGCCAACGTATCGCCTGAATACGGGCTCCGCCCCTACTTGGCTGTTAAAATCCCCAAGTATGATTTTGATATCATATCTGGAACAGGCTTCGAGGGTTCGTTCTACTGCCTGGTAGAAGGTATCCTTCTCCGACTCTGCAGTATCCTCTGTAGAGGCGTGAACGTTAATGAGGCTTATATTTCTAAACTTGCCTCGCAAGCGCAGAGTGCATAGCCGTTCGCTTATGTTTTCAAAGCCGATAACAGCAGGTTTCATTTTTTGGCTGACTAAGAAACCTACTCCGAGCACATGGTTTACTGGATGGCCACTATAATATATGGTGTAGTGGCTCTTCTCCAGGAAACCAGTCCCTGTCCAACGGATCTCCTGTAACGCTGTTACACCACCCCTATATTGGGACAGGGTATCGGCTAGCTGCTTATCTGCTTCATCTCTGTACAGAGAGCGCACGTTCCATGAAAAAATGCACAAATCGTTATTCCGTTGTCGTTACCGGGTTCGTCATCGTGTAATCTGTCCAGTTCGAGGCTCCTGTTGTGGCTTCGTAACAAGTTGTTTTCCGTGTAGGGTTGTCAGCCCTACCCAACCGCCAACCTGGAGGACCAGTTGGTACAATTTGTCCCATTTTTAGGCGCGGGAGACTCGCCTCCATCCTTCTCCGTCTGTAGCTTTTCGCTAAGAAAGAGCTTCCAGCAGTCACCACGTGGAGGTGGTCCTTGTATTTCTTTCGCCAGAATCTCAATCGAGATCATTCCTGCTATCACGCAAGCAGCTTCATTGGATATTGTTTTGTAAGCGCAACATGTTCGGAGTACACTTATGCGATACGCAGCTCCAATCTTTCTATTACTTCCTATATTTTCCAGTGCATCTGCCCATACTGTTGCTGCATACAGTAGGATCGAACTGACCACCTTCGAAATAAGAAGTCGACGGCTCGGCCTTGGGCCACCTATATTTGGTAGCATTCTCGCAACCAGCACTCCGATGTTATATGCCTTGGTTGCTGCACCACCACATGCAATTTGAAATTCATTCTCTGGTCAATCATTACACCTAAGTTCTTAAGTGTAGGCTTGGAATGAATTGTTTGCGTTCCATGGAGGTGCACTTTCTCCGCTTGGTAATAAGTACTACTTCCGTCTTATGCTCTGCGAGCTGTAGACCAGCAATCTCTAACCACAATTTAATCTCATAGACTGCTTCATTTGCATAAAGCTCGACTTCTGCGAGAAGGCGTGTAACAACCCTCACACCAATATCGTCCGCGAAACGAATGAGCGCCACACCAGCAGGAAAGTCTAGGGTGAGTACCCCGTTATACATTATAATCCACAAAAGTGGCCCTAGGACAGACCCTTGTGGAACTCCGCATGTCGTTTGGTGTGATTTCATTCCTTGATCTGATTCGTCGGCAGCGATACACACCAGGTACTTCGCCACGCCTAAGTTGACTAGGGACTCAAGTATCTTGCTCCATCTAGGGGAATTGAAAGCATTCTTCACATCAAGTGTAATCACTGCACAACATTCGCCCTCGTCAAGACGTGTGTTGTGTTGTGGTCCTAGCTGTGTTAGCTACTAAGCTTAGCTACATCAGTTGTAGACCTTCTCTTTCGAAAACCGAACTGATTTTCGAAGAGACCGCCATCTTTTTCGGCAATTCGAATTAATTTGTTATTAATTATTCATTCGAATAGTTGTAGGACGAAGCTTCACCCAAAGGTTTGTTTTGCTTGGGGACTAGTACTAATTTCTGCTTCTTCCATTGTGTAGGAAATGCTCCTTCTTTAAGGCATGTGATGAACGCCTCGGCAAACATATTTGGAGAAATTTTGACTGCTGCCGTGAGAGATTTATTGGGGATATTATCCAAGTCAGGTGCTTTATTTCCAACAGTTTTATCCGCAGCTTCTAGGATCTCCTTTTCACTTACCATGGGAATTTCGGCGGTGTCTATCTCGACAGTGAGAAGGTTAGCGATACTCACATTCTGTGGGAAAAGATCCCTTACTATTTCATTAAGCAGAGTGGGGCAAGAAATCGGTGAGGAGCGTTTGCCTTTCTTCTTTTTCTTCAGCCTTTGTCCCGTTCAAAGTTTTGATATTATGGTTTTATAGGCGCCACCCCAGGGGTACGTGTCAGCTTTATTACACAGCCGCTTAATGTGTTGCTTTTACTTTTTATTATGGCCACATGTAATTTCTTCCGAGCGTTTTTGTATTTTTCATGTAATTGTATCCAGATCGGTTTCTATTTCTCTGACTGCGCCTTCTTGCCTTGAGGCAGGCCTTGCGGCATTCTCCGATTTCAGAATTCCACCAAAAGTTCGGAACTCGCTTCTGGGATGCAACATACCTTGGTATGGATGCGTCACATACTCGTCGCAATTTTTCGCCAATCTGTAAAGCTTTATTTTCTGCGCTTGCTTCAAGCGCTGTATTTTGCTGCAGAACTTCTTCGAAAATCTCTTCGTTAAATTTATTAGTTGCCCACCTTTCAGCTCTCCTCCGAACCCATTTCATTCGTTTACCATGCCTGATTTAAAAAGCGATGGCCTAGTGGTCGCTATGTGTATATTCTTCACTGACATACCACTGCAGATCCTTAGCTAAAACATCACTAACAAAAGTGACATCTATCACGGGCCCCCTTTCTCTCTTACGGAAACTGTTCACGCATCCAGTGTTAGCATCTACAAGATTCACACGAGAAAGAGCTTCTAGTAATATACGCCCTCTTGAGTTCGTTTCTCGACTGCCCGTTCTGCAGCCCATGCGTCGAAATTGCCAGCCACTATCTTAGGGCTATGGGTGTTTGCATCCATTCCTAACCTCTCCACCAAAGAATGAAAATTCTCTCTTGTAAGGCTTGGAGCCGCATAACAGCTGTAAATAGATATTCCGCCTATTCCGCCTATTTTTGCTCTAGTGAAGCCACTCTCGAGAATCTTCGTGGTTCCTTCTATGTCCCGTCTGTCTGTCTGCCACACGCTCTTTTATCAGAAATGGCTATACCGATTGACATGAAATTTGGTGAGAAGGTGCGAACTGTGAACATACGTGTGATATCCTTCTACGTTGGGATGTAAAACGGGGGTAGAAAAATTATTTTCACGGAATATAGTCATATGGGGTATCAAATCAAAGGTGTCGATTGATACTTTTTGATGCCGGTCTTCGTTTTGAGATTTGTTTGAAAGGCGGCGAGTGGAAGGGGTGGAAATTTCTTCAACGGACCCATTCTCAGAAACTACCGAAAAATCTGTAAAAATTCATGAAGCTGCCTCTATATGGTGCCCAGGCCTCAAAATACTCTCCATATCGATATCTGGTCAAATTAAGTTAATAATAGTATATTACTATATTTTTGGGGAAATTGAGTACAACCCCCCTTAAGTTTGTTTATCCCAGAGCTATAAAAGTTAATAATAGTATAAAGTATAATATAAAGCATATCATCTTTGATCAAAATCAAACTATTACTAACAAAGTTACAGTAGCTTGAAGTTAACTTTATCGTGTAAATTTACTGCAACCCAAAGCACTAAATATCAACATCACACTAAAGTAAGTAGTCTGACATGCTAAATGCATATGCATAACGGGCTACATACAAATGGGATACTCAAATATACTCACAGAAGAAACAAATAAAACCTTTCATACCTGAAGCGCCCAGTTTTCGGCTTCCCGACTTGTTCTCATTCTAATTAAAAATTAAGAGTTCACCTTGAAAGAATATGTGTACATACCTCGTAGTGATACTGAGATTTTAAGAGCAGTTATTTTACCTAATACTAGTACTAAGTGCCAAGCATTAAGACTCGGACGATCCTACCTACTTAAAAACTAAAGGGGCGCTTGTGGTGGTGGCCGGTGGTAGGTCAGTGGGAGAATCCGTCGAGTACTCCCCGCAATATCGAGCGCGTATGCAGAATGGTGTACTTCTGCATGGTTTGAACCAGACTGTGCGAAAGTCCCAGGACATCAAGGGAAGCCGTGAGGGATTTAGGTACAATACCTGTAGCTGAAAATATTATGGGAACTATAATACAACCACCCGCTCGAGACGCCAAATTTCTTTAATTTCCCGAGCCAATGGCTCATAGTTCACCTTCTTCTCCACGTATTTCCGTTCAATGTTGCTATTATGGGGGATAGCAACATCAATAATATACGCGGAGCGACCCGTCTTGTCAACTAACAGTACGTCAGGCTTGTTGTGTAGAGTGTGGCGATCAGTCAGAACTTGCCGGTCCCAATACATGCTGTAAGCAGAAATATCAAGTATTGCTTGCGGCTGATACCGGTAAACCGGGCATGATCCCGTGATCAGCCCATGCTTGTATGCAAGGGTTTGATGGATAACCTTACATACAGCATTACACCTGGTGATGTATTGCACCGGTGCCATAACAGTACAGCCAGAAATGAGATGGTCCAACGTCTCTAACGCCGAACCACACATTCTGCACTGGTCGTTCTCCATCCGTTCTTTCATGATGAGCTTTTTTAAGCTCGGATGGTGACCACGCCATCCTGAATGGCGCACATGAACCCCTCCGTCTCAGCAAAGAGCTCCCCAGCACATAGCCATCTGTTCGACAAATGCAAATCGACAAATGGCTGCCAAAGACAATTCACGTGTTTACCGTGCATTGCCTTCGACTTCCATTCATCGATCCGCTCTTGGTCCGACTTCACCCCACTCAGAGGATTGAAAGACCGGTCCTTCAAGTTAAGTGGAGTCAGCCCACAGTCTGCCTTACAGATAGCCGCATGCAAGGGACTCGCCTGCTCTTTGCTGTAAAAATAAGCGCGCAGCGAGTCGACTTGGCGATGATATTGTGCCGCCACGTCAACCACGCCCCTACCTCCGATGTCACGAGGCAGGTTCATCCGCTCCACGGCAGACTCTGGGTGATGCATTCGGAATTTGGACATAGTTGTCCGTATCCGCCGCTGGACGTTTTCCAGATCGGTCTTCGTCCACGGCAATATTCCGAATGCATAAGCCAGTGAAGGGATAGCGAATACATTCAACGCGCTTATTTTTTTCTTCCCCGAGAGATGCGATTTCAACACCAGCTTTACACGTCGCAGGAATTCGGACAGCAGAGTTTCTTTCAGATCACCAACTCGAGCATGGGTTCCTTGCAGAATTCCTAGGTACTTGTAGAAGTCTGTCTCGGTCATAGCTTCGATGTGGAGGTCACCAATGCTATGTCCGGCATGTGGTTCGTGATGACCTTTGCGGATGGCTTGGATTCGACACTTGTCTAATCCAAACTCCATCCGAATATCACGGCTGAACATGTCTATTATTCGCAACAGACTTCTAAGATGGTCGTCAGTACCAGCATACAGCTTGATGTCATCTAAGTACATAAAGCGTGTCAGTTCGCACTTAGCACGTAGGCCATACTTTATTGCAAAACCGTGCCCTCTAGCATCATTCAGTAGCCATGCAAGGGGGTCAGTGCCATACAAAACCAAAGGGGACTCAATGAATCCCCCTGGAAGATGCCCCTCCGTATACGGATGGCTCTGAGGTATTAGCACCCTCAGATGTACGGACTGATAAGGTGGTATGCCACCCTTCCATGACTGTCGCCAAAAACTTTATTAGTTTCGGATCAATGCGATACCGATGTAGGATATCGATTAGCCAGGTATGCGGAACGCTGTCGAAAGCCTTGGCATAATCGATATAGCAACTGAAGAGGTTTCTTTGGCCTCTAGTTGCTTGTCTTACAACTACCGAGTCGATAATGAGTTGCTCTTTGCAACCCCTTGACCCAACTCGGCAGCCCTTCTGCTCCTCGGACAGAATGTTGTTGGTCTCGAGGTGCGCATTGATCCTTCCACTAATAATGGACGTGATGAATTTGTAGAGGGTTGGTAAGCAAGTGTTCGGTCTTGTGTCTGCGGGGTCCTGCACCGTGTCCTTCTTAGGGATAAGGTAGATAATCCCCGCAGTGAGGAAAGGTGAAAATTCCTCCGGCCGATTCATGACCTCATTTATACTGCGTGCCAACCGACTGTGTACGCTGGTAAATTTCTTATACCAGAAATTCTGCACCCGATCCAGACCTGGGCCCCTCCAGTTCTTCGAGCTGTTTATGGCTCGTCGAACGTCCTCTTCGGTAACATCCGCAAAATTCATGCCAGGTGTATTGGCATGGCGGGTGCCTTCGGCGGTGATCCACTCAGCATGCTGGGCAGGTAACCCCCAAAGTCCACCCCAATACTCTTTCGCTTCCGTCACCGAGAACTGTATTGTCTGGGCGCTCTGTTGGGATTCGTTGAGAGATCTGAAAAAACTCCGCTGGTTCCTCGCGTAGATTACATTCTGTACACGTCTGGAATAAATTTCGCCATACCGTCGTAACCGACTGCATATGACAGAAAGTTTCTGTTTTAGTGTGTCCAGAATTTCAACAACGGGTGTCTCACAGGGGACGGCATAGTTCCGGTAAACCCTCTGCACTTTATTTCTCACCCGTCGGCTGGCATTGCCAGTGCTGATCTGAATCAGTCTAGCAATGTCCTGGCTTAGTGAGTCCCGCCGACGTTCCAGACGAATTTTCCATGGTGGATCTCTTTGGTCACTCAAACCAATAACACGAAAGCGAATCTTCTGACCGTGCAATCTGATAGCCGCAACTGCACCACAATACACAAGTGATTGTAGTTGCAGCAGCGACATATTAGCACACAGTCGAGATGCAATCTCATCATTGATTTGAGATAGAATTCCCGGAGTTGCTGGAGATGCATAGAGCCTGGGAATACCTGGTCTATGCAAAGGATCCATATCCGAGAATTCTATACACGCTCTTTGGAATTCGTCCCGAACCTCAGCGGAAACCTCAGCTGGACGGTAGAGAAGAGTGCTTCGGCGAGTACTGAACCTGTTGCCTGCAGTGCGGCGTGGTGTTGTTGATGCCGCCGCCTCTGTCTCCATCGAATCTCGGTCACCAGTTTCCCCGATGACTTCAAGTCGAACACGCTCCCTGATGGTGGCCGGAATTGTGTCGCTGCGAGTAATAAAGCGGTACTGGTCTGCGACTCGCTGCACAGTCACGTGCGCGAATTGCGGGAAACGCTCGACGAATCTCTGGTGCAACAAGGGGCGGTAAGATGTTGTACCCGCCCCCGCCGTTATTTCGTAGTAGGAGCGGATGATGAAGAGGTTCATTTCTTCAGTCCATTTCATCCGCTTCCTACGCGAACCTGCTGAAGTGGTCGCCACAGATTGTGGCGAAACAGCTGCAGCAGGCGGAGCTGTGCTCCTGGTCGTCGTGGCGCCTAGACGTCGAACCGCCCCACGACTAGCGGTTTCGACGCCGTGCTGTCCATTACGAGAGCCCGACCCAGTCACCAAGTCAGACGACTCCCGCCGGTTATCCGTACCGGACCTCAAATTTCTCCTTCTTCTAATTGTTGGTGGTGCATTTTATCCCTAGCTGCCAGGTATTGAGATAGCTTCCTTAGTGAGTAATCTGCAAGACTGCAAAGTTCCTGCACTTTCCTCACCTACCCCCTGAGACGCTGCGGTGGCGTACAGCCATTCAGACTGAAGCTATCCGTCCCTCCTCCTTTCACAACCGGGCTTCGGACCGGCTTCGGCGGAGTTATTATTATTATTATTAATGTGGCGCAAATAGGGCAACTTCGATCTACTCTAACTTTGTTAATAATGCATTTCCATAATGCTCTATGTGGAAGCCTATAAAACGCAATATTTTATGGAGCCAGAATGAGCTTTAGGAGAGTTCACGACAAATTTGCAAAACATAAAAAGTATGCTATCAGTAACTTTATCTGAGGAGATATTTAAGCGCATATGGCATATGTATGGACCACCATATTTTTTTCAGATTTTGCGGTTCGATGCTTTCTTAGAATGGGTCCATGAAACAATTGAGCTCCTCCACACTTCTCCCCTTTGCATCCAATGTTTCGCACTAATCGAGGTCTTTCATTTAATACCCCACATGGCTATGTTGATGTATTGGGACTCCCCCTTTAGTTCAACGTGAAACATCTGCATGCAGTGTCAATAAGTGTAATTATTTCTGAGGGAAGGGTATGTAGCAAAGAGACAGACAAATAGTGAACCGATTTTAATATAGTTTTGTTTTCCACCAAACCTTAAAAACAAGATGGAGGCGCAGTAGCACGTCTATCTACAGCGACAAAACGTGCACAGTGTAGGAAAACTATGTTTTTTTTATCCCAGCTAGATACCAATAACACTTGAATTTATCATGTTAAGAATCAGGGGATATAAAACATGACTAATATGGCAGGGCACGAAATTGACTCCACTTAGAAAAACAGCAGACTCATCAAAAATATAGTAAGGAAAAAATAATTAGATCCTGGAGAGTTTTGCTTCATTAGCTTTTTATTAAATTAGACTCAAATGAAGAAGATGATTATTTTATATATCTCAGTACAGAATTAACTACATTATTTGATTACAAAATCAGAAATCAGAAAAAAAATACAAAATAGAAATGGCAATGATTGTTATGGAACTAGAGGCATGCTTTGCACTCAAAAATATTGTACATAATGTTCTCCAACGAAAAGACATATTTCTCTGCCGGCTTTCTCGACATTGTCCAGGCTTTCGACGAAGTGTGACACAAAGGGCTATTGTATAAAATTATAAAACTACATTTATGATATTTTAAAATCTTATATCGAGGGTCGGTCGTTTCGATTGAAATACAGAAACTTCACAACCAAAGACCATTTTATCAAAGTGGCGTGATGGTTGAGTGGGTAGAGCGTCAGCCTCGCAATCTCATTGCCCTGGGTTTCAATCCTAGTCGCCATGGATGTTTGTATGCGTCTTATGTTTAGCTACGCATGACAACAGATGCACCTTTGCCAATTTGAAAAATATCGAGAAAAACTCAAAGGACATCTAAATATTCTTGTTAGGAACTTGTAAAATTAATTAATGTTCGTAATTGTACGTTTGAATACCGCTCAAACTAACCTTAAAATAATCAATAATTCCTAACATTAGAGACAAATTTATATGTTTTCTTTAGTCTGTAAGATTTTATAATTTGTTGTTAGTTCTGTGAAAATAGAAGATACAATAATAAACAAATTGAACGGCAATTGAAAACCCAATAATCAGAACATTTTTGAATCTTCACACAGAGTACATACAAGGACTAACGGAGACCAGTCACCTCCAAAAGCACGAGAAGTCCTAACTATACCAAAAGAGTGGCACAAAAATTGACAAAATAATACCGGCTAGCAACCACTCACACAACCGATTCTGCATCCTTGGAAATGAAGATAATGGACATTTCCTTGAGATTATTAATTTACCCAAACTTCCACCAGTCTACTTACAAGAGCATAACAGTTCCGCACTGGTTAATATCTTAACCCAGCAGACTTGATGCATCAATTTCGATGTTATTTTGAAGAAAAAAGAAAAGAAACGAAACAAAATCTCTATAGCAAAGCTGACTATTTCAAAGTCAGCAAAGAATTTAATTTGGCAGGAAAAAATTACTATACATTCCAGCTCAAAAGCAACAAAAGACTGGTTAATACTGGCATTGAACCCGAATTAATCCTAATGAAACTTTGAAGAGCTCTCAGAAAATCAGTACATAACATTAAAAACCGATTCAGAGTACCAAAGCCTCTTTTTCAGGTAGAGTTATTTATAATTAGATCGATATCGACTGCATCGAAGGATAAACGTTGAAGAACCGAATGAAAAGAGCCCGTACTATACAATGTCTTAGTTGTTAAGAGTTTGTACATGCGAAATCATGCTATACAGTGTATGTGTCATATGCGGTGACCATCACCGCACAGCTAAATGCCCATTCATCATCATCAACGGCGCAACAACCGGTATCCGGTCTAGGCCTGCCTTAATAAGGAACTCCAGACATCCCGGTTTTGCGCCGAGGTCCACCAATTCGATATCCCTAAAAGCTGTCTGGCGTCCTGACCTACGCCATCGTTCCATCTTAGGCAGGGTCTGCTCGTCTTCTTTTTCTACCATAGATATTGCGCTTATAGACTTTCCGGGTGGGATCATCCTCATCCATACGGATTAAGTGACCCGCCCACCGTAACCTATTGAGCCGGATTTTATCCACAACCGGACGGTCATGGTATCGCTCACAGATTTCGTCATTGTGTAGGCTACGGAATCGTCCATCGTCATGTAGGATTCTTCTCTCGAACGCGGCCAAGAGTTCGCAATTCTTCTTGCTAAGAACCCAAGTCTCCGAGGAATACATGAGGACTGGCAAGATCATTGTCTTGTACAGTAAGAGCTTTGACCCTATGGTGAGACGTTTCTTTGTAAGCTGAAATAGGCTCTGTTGGCTGACATCATCATCGTAGCTGTTATCGGTTGTGATTTTCGACCCTAGATAGGAGAAATTGTCAACGGTCTCAAAGTTGTATTCTCCTATCCGTATTCTTCTTCATGTTTAACCAGTGCGGTTTGATGTTGTTGGTTGATTCGTCTTCGGTGCTGGAGTTGCCACCATATATTTTGTCTTGCCTTCATTGATGTGCAGCCCAAGATCTCGCGCCAATTGCTGCCTGCTCGATCTGGATGAAGACAGTTTCTACGTCTCGGGTGGTTCTTCCCATGATATCGATATCGTCAGCATAGGCCAGTAGTTGGGTGCACTTGAAGAGGATCGTACCTCTTGTATTTACATCAGCATCACGGATCACTTTCTCGAGCGCCAGGTTAAAGAGGACGCATGATAGGCCATCCCCTTGTCGTAGACCGTTGTTGATGTCGAATGGTCTTGAGAGTGATCCTGCTGCTTTAACTTGGCTTACACATTGGTCAGGGTCAGCCTAGTCAGTCTTATCAATTTCGTCGGGATACCGAATTCTCTCATGGCTGTGCACCCTGGCTATGCTATCATAGGCGGCTTTAAAGTCGATGAACAGATGGTGCAACTGTTGTCCATATTCCAACAGTTTTTCCATCCCTTGCCGTAGAGAGAAAATCTGATCTGTTGCTGATTAGCCTGGAGTGGAGCCTCTTTCGTATGGGCCAATGATGTTCTGGGTGTATGAGGCTATCCGGCCTAGCAAGATAGCGGAGATTATCTTATAGATGGTACTCAGCAACGTAATACCTCTATAATTGCTGCACTGTGTGATATCTCCCTTCTTATGTATGAGACAGATAATGCCTCTTTGCCAGTCGTCAGGCATTGATTTACTGTCCCACACCTTGAGCACAAGTTGATGAAGCACTTGGTGTGATTGCTCGCTTCCATATTTAATCAATTAGGCTGTAATTCCATCGGCTCCTGGCGACTTTTGATTTTTAAGCAGATGAATTGGACGCACTGTTTCTTCTATACTTGGTGGTGGCATTATTTGTCCGTCTTCTTCAGTTGGTGGGACCTCCAACTCGCCGATGTTCTGGTTGTTCAGTAGTTCATCAAAGTACTCAACCCATCACTCCAATATGCCCAGATGGTACTCAGCAACATGATACCCTATAATTGCTGCACTGTGTTATATCTCCCTTTTTATGTATGAGACAGATAATGCCTCGTTGGCACTCGTCAGGCATTGATTCGCTATCCCATACCTTGAGCACAAGTTGATGGACCACTTGGTGTAACTGGTCGCCTTCATATTTTACCAATTCCGCTGTAATTCCATCGGCTCTTGGCGACTTATGATTTTTTAGCCGGTGAATTGCACGGACTGTTTCTCTTAAACTTGGTGGTGGCAATATTTGTCCGTCGTCTTCAGTTGGCGGGACCTCCAACTCGCCGATGTTCTAGTTGTTCAGTAGCTCATCAAAGTACTAAACCCATCGCTCCAATACGCCCATTCTGGGGGAAATCAGAATTCCCTCTTTGTCTCGGCAGGATAAGCATCGAGGTGTATAAGGCTTCATCCTGCTGACTTGTTGGTAAAACTTCCGCGCCTGGTGCGGTTGCTCCCTGTTCTTTTCTAGTTCACAGACTTGTTGGTTCTCCCAGGCTTCCTTTTTGCGACTGTGAAGTCGCTTCTCCGCTCGTCGCAGTTCGTGATAAGTCTCTGCGCGTGCCCGCGTTCTATGAGAATGCAACATTACTCGGTATGCGGCATTCTTCCGTTCCGTTGCTAGCTTATATTCATCGACAAACCAGCCGTTCCGACTCCTTTTGTGGCTGGGGACAAGTATGTTTGTGGCCGTATCCATGATAACTATGAAGATCATTTGTTGATGCTTCATCTCCAGGTCCTCTTTTGGCTGCAGGTATTGCGGCATCCATTTCCCTCTTATAGGTGTCGCGGAGGGTTGTGTTGTGGATGGCTTCAGTGTTCACCCTCACCTGATTGTCAGAGGGGATTATAGGTGGTATTGTTATTCGAGCTCGGAGCACCATGCCAACGAGATAGTGATCCGAGTCTATATTGGCGGCATTCGATCAACACGTGGTCAATTTGGTTGAAAGTGGCCCCGTCTGGAGACGCCCACGTATGTTTGTAGACCGCTTTCCGCGCAAACCAGGTACTTCCAACTACCATTTCGTATAACGCTGCTAATTGAATAATTCGCAGTCCGTTATCATTTGTTTTTTCGTGTAAACTATGGGAGCCAACGTATCGCCTAAATACGGGCTCCTTCCCTACTTGGCTGTTAAAATCGCCAAGTATGATTTTGATATCATATCTGGGACAGGCTTCGAGGGTTCGTTCTACTGCCTCGTAGAAGGTATCCTTCTCCGACTCTGCATGAGGGTTATATTTCTAAACTTGCCTCGCAAGCGCAGAGTGCATAGCCGTTCGCTTATGTTTTAAAGCCGATAACGGCAGGTTTCATTTTTTGGCTGACTAAAAAACCTACTCCGAGCATATGGTTTACTGGATGACCGCTATAATATATGGTGTAGCGGCTTTTCTCCAGGAAACCGGTCCCTGTCCATCGCATCTCTTGTAACGCTGTTATATCAGCCCTATATTGGGACAGGGTATCGGCTAGCTGCTCATCAGCTTCATCTCTGTACAGAGAGCGCACGTTCCATGAGAAAATGCGCAAATCGTTGATCCGGTGTCGTTGCCGGGTCCTTCGTTTTAAAGTCCATCCTGTCCGAGACTTCTTTCGTGGCTCCGTAACATCGGTTTACCCTGTAGGGTTGTCAGCCCTACCCAACCCCCAACCTGGAGGACCAGTTGGTACAGTTTGTCGCGTTTTTAGGCGCGGGAGACTCGCCTTCATCCTTCTCCGTCTGCAGCTTTTCGTTACGAGAGAGCTCCCAGCGGTCACCTCGTGGAAGTGGAGATAGGGTTTGGTAGTAGAGCCGTTCGTGTTGGTTCAGCAGGCATTTCCCAGGTTTTATGCTCCATCGTGGGTACCAATCCACGTTTCGCCCTGGGACCTATACTACCCTTTGAGCCCATTAGACAAGGAAAATCCCTCTACTAAAAATGTTGTAACTGCAATAGCAACCAAACTGCCAATTACAGGAGATGTCCTATGTATACTGAATGTGTCAAAGATTTCAATCACCAACCAAAGAACCCGCCCACCGATGGGCCTACTAAACCCCGGCCTACCTTGTCTTATGCTGATTAAAATCTTTTTGGTTCAACATAGCGTGTCGTAATCAAGCTACAAATTCTAACCTACGAAGCGCCCTGATGGCAACGATCATGGAGAGGTTTAGGGAATCTCATTAAAGCTCGTATAAAGCACTATGTCATGGAACAATTCGCTAAGGGCTATATGCAAGCCCCATTCATATGTGTAGCAGGAGAATGATCTTCTCACTTTCTGTTGCTTATAGCCTCGAGACTAACCATTTCTGCGGAGCAGTTTGTTAACTAGAAGATTTATTATAGTTGAAAACTTCAATGCCAAATGCACGTATTGAGATTCGAAACTAATATTGTCTAGTGGCAAAACTCTAAGAGTTGCAATATCAACGAACTGTGAATTCAACGTCGAGCAGTCATGCAGCCTGACAAACTGATCGCCATAAAATACCTGATCTTATCAACTTTGGTATAACGAAGAATATAAAAAGAAACCTACTGTTTGCAACAATCGTGCTTTGATCTATGTTAAGTTCTGATCACTTGACGTTTCTCATAACATTCACCAATCTTCAATCAGTTTTCACCGAGTCTACCGCATTGACAACAAAGCAGACTGATTGGTTTAAATATCCCATGTCCAGTCTTAGAACGGTATACTACAGTACACTGTAGGAGGCAATGTGGTCAGCATTGCGCTCGCCCGAGATTATTACCCTCATTTGACTCAGGTACTCATTCACAGCTGAGTCTACTGGTATCCGACGTCAAATCACGATACAAATCCCACTGCCACCAGTGAGATTTGAACCGTGACCTTCCGTACGATAGCTTTGTGCTCTAACCACTCAGCTATCCGGACACTATCGTTTGCGCTGGGAATATACATACTTACAAATATATTTATCTGAATTAACAGCGACTCGCGTATTTCACAAGGATATGTGCATATATGTGTTATATAAAAATAACTGGAAAAACTAATAAACCCAAAACCCCAAGCCAAGGTGTAACTACCGTGCCGAGGGCTGAATGGTCACAGGGGTTAAGTTGTGGCCGTATACGGTGATCTCTGGGTGCCAGGTGACCCCCAGTTTGAACTAGCCTTGTCTCAGCAAAAAGGGGCTCTGCCGAGATCGACTTACTTTCCCCGATAAAATTGAAGCCATGGCAGCCGATTATGAAAAAAACAAAAAAAAACAAAAACATAAATCTATTAAGCAAACACAATTAAACCTCGATCGTGAGGATCCAACCCCGAGTGAAGGGGCAGCCCTAAGCTCATCGATGGAGAACCTGAGTCTAGACTCAGATTCTCCACTTACTCAGGTGGTAACCAATTCAATTAGGACTCAGTCTTTAACGGACGAGTCGAAGCAGGCCCCTTCTGTCAGCACTCCTGACCCCAGGGTCCAATCGGTGCCACCTACTGAGGCTAAAGTCTTACCCATGGGTAAGCACAACCCAAGAGCTGTGGAAAGGAGCGTTCGGGGCACCTGCGGCTAAGGGGAAACCGAAGCAGCAGCGGTCCTCGGACAATCCTAACTCTTCGACACAAAAGGCAGCAAAGAGGGCTCGGCCGGCAACGGCTAGGCTTTCATTTGCAGCCAAGGTTATCGAAGCCGATGGATGGGTCCTGTATGACACACTCTAATCCATCCGGCCACGATACTGAGCAGTGCGAGCAGCTTAGGAGGAAACTCCTCCTGGCTGTAAGGACTACGTCCGCGCAAAGCATTAAGCTTTACTTTGAGTCGGTAGGTTTATACCGTAAAATGTTACGGTTGAACTTTGCCGACGAAGACACGAACGAGTGGCTTAGGCAGTACTGCTCCTCCCTCAACGATGTGTGGGAGAGCGCACGACTAACCATGAAAAGGGTCTCTGAGCTTCCATCGATCGTGGGTTGTTGGTGGGGTAGTCAAGGACCTAAACTTCCAACATGCTGACCTATTGTATGCTAATGGAAGCGATCGACCCCACTCCTGCATGGTAGTCTTCGAGGCTAATTTGGTTAACGACCTATGTGATGGCGACACCACATCGGCTAAGTTAACCATAAAAAATCAACAGGGAGATAAAGAGATACTATGGTGCTCTGCATATTTTTCCTACGGCACAGAAGACGTTCCCAGTGGAACATTGATCAGAACTATCCAAAGTAGAGACATGGCGGTAATAGCAGAATGTGATGTCAACGCTCACCACATATGCTGAGGAAGTTCGAACATCAATGCAAGAGGATCGAGATTACTGGAGTATCTAGTAGGAACCAATTTGCAGATTCTTAATTTGGGTAATGAACCCCCTTTCTTCAATGTGGTCAGGCGAAAGGTCATCGACATCACGGTGGCATCTCCTGACATCGCCGCTCTGATCGGAGAGTGGAGAGTGTCAAACAATATCACACTCTCGGATCACAGACGCATTGATTTCGTAATGGGCATGGATCCACCTCCACCCACTCCATTTCGGAATCCACGGAAGACAGATTGAGTGATGTATAAAATAGAATTGAGCGCCCGAGTCACGATCCCTGGGAAGCGCATCAAATCCATTGCTGGAGTTGAGAAGACAACCCAGATGATCACAACTAGCATGAGAGAAGCTTGCGAAGAAAGCTGTCGACTCAAGATGCCAAAGAAGGGTAAAACACCATGGTGGAACTCGGATTTGCCAAAACAAAGGAAAACGACAAGGATGCTCCTCAATCGTGTTCTGAAGGGTGATTCAGACGCTAGCTAGAATCGCTATAAAGAGGCACAGAAAGCTCTAAAGAAGAGCATAAGATCAGCTAAACGATCATCATGGAGACGCTTTTGCGAAGAGACTCACTGTCTTGAGGCAACCTAAAAGCTGAAGCGGATTCTGGTCAAAGAACGTAGGCAGAAACTGAGTTATTTACGGTTACAGAATGGGAGGTACGCAGAAAGCGATGAAGAAACGGCAAACCATTTGCTTGAAGTGTACTTCGCAGGCAGCATCCAAATCTAATTTCGGGGCCAACAGGTGCATACAGCCAGCAACCGAGAGACTGGAATCTGGCACGCAAAGTAGTATCACTGGAGCGAGTAAAATGGGCATTTAACTCGTTCCATAGATACAAGTCTGCAGGTCCGGATGGCATCATTCCTGCGCTAGTAATAGAGGGAATGGATGCCCTGGGTCTACATATTCGGAATATATATTGCGCATGCCTAGCATGCGCTTATATTCCAATTAAATGGCGTGATGTGAAGGTGTTATTCATTACCAAACCAGGAAAACTCACCTACACAGACGCAAAATGCTTTCGACCGATCAGTCTAACGTCCGTTCTGCTAAAAGGACTAGAGAGACGAGTAGATCGGTTCATAAGGGATACACACATTCCTAAGTGGCCACTTCACCATACACAACACGCTTACCAGAAAGGTAAATCCACGGAGACAGCACTCCATGAACTTACGGCAAAAATTGAAAAGACGATGTGCGAAAAAGAATACGCCTTACACGCATTCATGGACATCGAAGGTGCCTTCAATTATGCTTCATTCGCGGCAATTTGTGATGCGGCAAGACAGCATGGAATCGAACCGCTGCTAATCAGTTGGATCCCTCACATGCCAGAGTGAAGAAAAATCCACATATCGGTCGGCCGGAGGTCTATCAGGGGCTGCCCACAGGGAGGGGTTCTCTCTCCATTGTTATGGCTCTTGGTAATGGATACCCTGCTGTGGCTCCTGGAGTACAAAAAGTCTTCGCACAAGCATTTGCGGACGACCTAGCCATAATAATTACCGGCAAGGTAGCAGACACAGTATGTGACCGCTTGAATGCAACTCTGCATGAAATTCACAGCTGGTGCCTCCGCAATGGCCTCACGGTGAAAGCTAGGAAGACTGGATTAGTTATGTTCACTAGGAACGTCAGGTGGGGCAGCTATACCTACCCACCTTAGCAGGGGCGGGAATCCAGCTGGTACAAATAGTCAAGTACTTAGGAGTACATTTCAACTCCAAGTTAACGTGGAAGCATCATATCCAGGAACAATATCAGAAATCCTGCAGATTGCTCTGGTGCTGTAGGAATGCGATAGGTAAGACCTGGGGACTTTCAACAAAATGGATATACTGGATGTATACATCCATAATAAAACCCATTTTGATGTATTCGTGCATCGTCTAGTGGCCAAGACTGAACTTTGCTAACAGCAGGAAGCTGCTAACGCAGATTCAGAGACTTGCTTGCCTAAGTATTACTGGAGCAATGAATACTACGCCGACTGCGGCACTTGAAGTTATCCTAAATTTACCCCCCGATTCACTTGGAGGTGAAACGGAAAGTGGCCAACGACGCATATAGGCTCGATACCATTGGGCCGTGGAAAGGCGGCCAATCACACGGTCATGCGTCTATCTGGAAATTCCTTGTAAAACATCCGGTAACTCTGATGCCGACCTATCATATGGTTTTCAGATTCGCCTTTGAAAAGACATACACTGTCGTAATCACCGAAAGAGAAGAATGGTCGACAAATAGCCATGAGTCTTTTCAGATTACAGACCTAATAATCTTCACCGACGGGTCAGTCATGGAGGATGGATCGGGGGCAGCGGTGTTCTCAGAGAATCCGATTATAAAACTGGCCCGACCCCTCGGAAAAATGACAACCATATTCCAGGCGGAGATATATGCCATTTCATTGGGCACCATTCGAATCTGTTCCGGCAGTCGGGCGGCATTATCAACACTAAATGGCATCGACATATCAAGCCAATTGGTATGGAGTGGTGCTGAAACTTGGCCGACTGAACGAAATATTCTTGATGTGGGTGCCGTGGCACTCTAACATCGCCGGTAATGAGAAGGCTGACAGACTAGCTCGCCATGGGTCTGGGTCCACAGTGGTGGGGTCAGAACCAGCTCTGGGAATCCGACCATCTATGGGAGGAGGAGACCGCCCTGCACTTTTTTTGCAGCTGCCCGGCATCCTCAGATCTCAGACGAAGACACCTTGGCAAGGTTTTCTTCAATGAAGAATCTGCACACACCCTGCCTCTGGAGAATGTTCTCAGATTCGCTAAAGCCTGCGAACACCGTAGGCGGGAAGCCATTGGATAGGAAATTTACGGGGATAGTACAATGGGCCTAAAAATGGCCTGAGTGCTCGGAGCTGCGGCTCCCCCCAGTAAACTAAACTATCACGTGTTTAACACTATAATTTCCGAACGACCCCGAATATCAAAAAATCACTTTGCCTATATATTCTACACTATATCTAGATACAATTGATGCCAGAAAAATCGATTCCACGTATCCGACACATGGGATGCCCCCTTAAAAGTGTTAGCGTGATGGGCAATTACATGGTTGTGAATGTCACACCACTTGTGGAAGTGCAAATTCACAGCCAAGCAATCAACTCAGAAATAGGGGGGTTAATGCGTTTACGCATCGAGTGTTGGACTACGACAACATTAGATTGCCAACTGAGTGCCGCTCAATGTTCTTCGCAAAAAGAGGAACTTGAACGTAATGCGAAAAACGGATCCATCTGTCACCGTTCCTTAGCATCTCTAAAAGAGAGTTATTCGAAGAGAGTTGCCGACGAAACCCTTCCTTTAGTGTCCTTGTCCAAGGCCGAGGGGACGGCTTTGCCTGGATTCGATGTTCACTGTCATGCGTGGATACCGTTCATCGAGTGAAGGCAAACAGCCAACGAGCTCAACAGGTGGTGCTCCTCATCGACGCTTGATGTCAGAAATGCCTTTAATTCCGTAAAATGGAAAGACATTTACACTGGAGATTACTTTCCGTGTGCTGAACTATCTCTTACGGATATTAAGCAATGATCTGAGGAATCGCTCCCTGCCCGATTAAAGACTAGCAGGTCAGAGAAGGATGGAGATCACGTCGGGGTAGCGTTGGGATCCATGCTAGGGCTGGACCTCCAGAACGCTACCTATGATAGTCTCCTTAGACTCGACATGCCAGAAAAGTCGCGTCTGATCGGTTATGCATGTTACATGTTGCCAGACGTGCTGTCGAACAGGCGCAAAGCAGACTTGGTATATTGTTGTGAAGGGTAAGTGAATGGATGACTGCTCATGGTTTCAGCCTTGCACTGTGCAAAAACGAAGTAGTCATCCTGGGTAAAAAGAGAATCCCGACCCTGCCTTTCATATCAATCGGCGAGTCGTTAATCGAGTCAAAACCAATGGTTAAGTACCTTGAACTGACCTTTGACTTAAAGATGAGCTTTTTCAAGCAAATCAAGGAAACAGTGAACAAAGCTGTAGCTGGAGTTTCAGCCTTAAGTCGGCTAATGACAGACATAGAACCTCCACTACGTCTAGTAAGCGACATCTCCTGGTGAGGTCAACGCAGTATTTCCTGCTTCACGGCGCAGAGGTGACAAAGTGTCTCTGATTGCGGCAGTAATTCCCGTAGCCCGTCTTGCTAAGGAGTGTAAAGTCTTACCCAAGCGCAAAAGCAAAGAGCCAAACGAGGTGGTTACTCGTGAAGAATGGCAAGGTACACTAGATGAGCGGAAATTCTCTTTTATAAAATGCAACATAAGACAGAGGGACTGCGTGGGTAATAGCCAACTTAGGTGCGTGGCTAAATCGGAAGAATGGTGAGATTGATTATTTTCCTACCCAGCTCCGAAATTGGCAAGGAGATGTTCAGTGTTACCTACATAAGACTGGGAAGGCATGATCTCCTGATTTTATGATTTGCAATGGGGTTGTGGACGATGCCCATCACACCTTTTTTCTTGTGGAAGGTGAGATATGATTCATCAACAACTATTTAAAAACAGGGGATATCTCGTTAGATAAAATTTGTCGAAGAGATGCTGAGGAGTATTGACAGGTGGAGATGTGTTGCGCATCGTTCGAGTTCTTCTCGTTGCAAAGAAGATAGAGCTGAACCGGTGAAGGAGCCGAATGGCAGCGGTTCCTTGAACTAACCGTTCCCTTTCTCCTCTGCCCTACCGTTGGTGAAAGGGGTTCCCTGATTTGAAGCCTTTTATGTATGAAACAGTCGCCTTAGAGCCTTCTCCTTCTGTTAGATATTTGTACATCATGCATGTGGCAATTACCAGATGATTCCGTCCTAGAAACTACCCAACGGGATGAAGGCAAAAGAAGGAGAAAATAGTGATGACGCGTATGGACAACTGTATATCCTTTCCAAAAACTTCTAAATATTAAACAATATTTTATTAGTGTCTTCTGTTTTACACTTTATTTGAAACGTAAAATATTATTAGAATATGTAGTTGTGTATTTTTGAATTTTCATTGGAATTGAGATGTTGATGACTTTTTCCTGGTGACAAATGACCGAGTCGTTGATACCGTCGATGTCGCGTTAGTTTTGTTTCAGGTTCTGCAAAAATGCGTGACTTATTTGGATATGATATGTTAGCTTTTCTAGATACTCACGTAAGGAAGGAGCTAAATGTGCTTGTCTCTTCCCACGAAAATGTCTGGGACGATGCAATTTGCCCGCCTCACTATGTCTTCTGTAGAATGACCTTTCGTCCACAGGTATAGCCCTGTCCTTGTATTTCTTTCTGCGATATTTGGATGTTATTTCTTCCAACGTTATATTTGGATCCAGTTTCAGTAACTGCTTGCAATTTTCAATTTGATTCTGCCACTGTTCCAGCTTTTCAATTTCCATTTTATTGGCCAATTGTTTCACAGACGTGCCATTTACTTTCATTTCTCCATTTTTTATAACCATTGCATTTGAACATGTTCCATCGTTGCAAGTGCGATTAGCAGTTATGTCCAACGAAGAGGAATTGGGTGTTAAAATTCCAACTTTTTCGAAGGGTCTGCTCATGTTTATGCTAGAAGCCCCTGAAGATTTCACTTCCGTCAAGTCCAATTCTTGACTATTATTGCTGGCATCAGGATAATCGTCGGTCTCATTCAATTGCTTATTAATTGTCTCATTAGAATTATCCCAATGAAGTTCTTTTTCTAAGCGCTCAATTTCGTCCGCCAATCCTGTCAAATGCGTCCAAACTGAATTCATAATTTTTGCCACAACACAAGTTTCAGAAGACGATTTGTCAGTTTGTGATGACAATGATATGGTTTCATTATGATTGCCTTGTGGGGAACTTGCAACTTCCATTAATTCCCAGTCAGCATAGAAAGACCCTTCACTTTGATTTTCGTACTGGTCATCATAGTAATTCTCACTTAAAATGCTCGAAATAAAACAAAAATAAATAGATAACGGAAATCTCATTTCACATGCTTGAACTTTAATATGTCAAATCAGTCATTATTGCAGTGCCAAGGTGTCTTCGTCTCAAACTGGATAGGATATATGTATGCATCCCTTACAAGGCAGGGGAGAAAAAGAAGAGGAGTTTTCATTTTAATCACTGTTTTTCCTAATTTATTTATGTACCCACACTAATCTCGTTTAAATTAACGATCATTAATTTAGCTATCATAAAACGTTCACTAGGTTCTCGTGAAACAGGTATTTGTAAATGATATTTTTTCGAAGTTGCTAGTTGAGGTATTATCTGATGTTTGTTTTAAATTGATGAACCCATTCTTCTCGAGATAAAATCTTCTTCTCAATAATATACATTCCAAATTGTTAATCAATTCGCACCCTTGTCGTGTTTTGCAAATTATAAAAGGGAGCGTAGAACATCTGCGAGCCGCTTCGGTCACGCTGCCCCAGGGCAGAGGTGAGGCAACGTTGGATGAGTTGCCTCTGTCCTGGTACGAAACCGTAGTCGTTTTCGTCCTTTTTTACTTTTTGAACCTTGGGTGTTAAACTATCATAAAAAAGAGGAGTCCGTGGACCATAAAGAGTGGGAGCAAGTTATTTTCCATTTGGTCCGGTCCACACCAAGTGGATGCGACTTAAGACTCCCAAATTGCTAAAAAAAGAGACGTACAAACTGCCTTTATTTAGATCGAGCACATCAGCATCAAGAACCAACCAACCAACAACGCAAACCGCAGATTACAACTTTGAGACCGTTGATAATTTCTCCTATCTTGGGTCGAAAATCACAACAGATAACAGCTACGATGATGAAATCCGCGCACGGCCAACAGCCAACAACCAACAGAGCCTATTTCAGCTTACAAAAACTGTTCTGCTCGAAACGTCTTACCATAGGGTCAAAACTCTTACTATACAAGACAATGATTTGGCCAGTCCTCATGTATTCCTCGGAGACTTGGGTTCTTAGCAAGAAGAATTGCGAACTTTTGGCCGCGTTCGAGAAAAGAATCCTCCGAAGAATTCTTGGTCCCCTACATGAGGATGGACGATTCCGCAGCCTACATAACGACGAAATCTATAAGGGATACCATGGCCGTCAAGTTGTGGATAAAATCCGCCTCAATAGGTTATGGTGGGCGGGTCACTTAATTCGTATGGATGAGGATGATCCAGCCCGGAAAGTCTATAAGGGCAATGTGTATGGTAGGAAAAGAAGACGAGGCAGACCCTATCTGAGATGGAACGATGGCGTAGGTCAGGACGCCAAACAGCTTTTAGGGATTTCGAATTGGTGGACCTCGGCGCAAAACTGGGATGTCTGAAGTTCCTTATTAAGGCAGGTCCGGATACCGGTTGTTGCGCCGTTGATAATGATGAAATTCCTAAAAAAAGTGTTAATCACTTGAAAGCCGAGGAGTGCAAACGCTACCCATGCAGTAGTGCTCTGGTGGAAAGCTTTGCGTTCTATATGTTCTCTGTATGCGATTGGCCTGTATGGGAGTGTGTATGAATACAGAGCCTCTAAAGCAATCACGTGGTAGACGTAAAATCGAAACAGTTGAAAACAAACAATCAACAGATCATGGGGAGAGAAAATGGCTGGCGTCGATTAATCAATATTCCGGGCAAAGTCGAAATGCTAGCCTAAGCAAAAAAATTGCATTTAAATCACGTAGGGAATTGTTTGGGACAACTTTTCGTTAGTGCTTACACCAAGTAAATACTAGCACGGAGTTATTTGGTTGATCTAGGCCTTTGCCGACTTCTGAATATTTCGAGCAAATTTAAGTCCAATTGATGTCATCAGCGTACTTCGCTTGCCCCTTACAAGGAAGTACCTTAATCCACGCACCAGGTGAAGTTGGCAAGCCGAAGGAGGACCCAAAACCAGCGATCTAGTTCCAGTGGTCGCTAAGTGTATGGTCACCAGGCACGGCCAGCAACCACTAAGGTATGTTTGCCGGTTTTTTTCGACTGAGAGGTGTCAGAAAAATCTAGAAACGTCTGGAGCAGCAGGTACGCTAGATTAGGGAGTACGTGACAGCCAGAAAATCCACCCACAAGCGGAGGAAGATCTCGTAGAATGTAATACGCACCAGTTACGCTTGTCCTTTAGATGAATTATAAAAAAGGAGCGCTTGGTGGAACTGGACAGGAAAAGAACAGTCGTTTATATGTTTTTTTTTACTCCTTTGTGGAGCATAGGGTATCTAGACAATCTCGTTCTAGTATTTGATTTTAATTTGCTTTAATTTTACTATCATCACACTTAATGTAGTTATCACACTTAATGTTGTGCAAGTGATCGGCTTACAACAGCGAAACAGCATAAATCACTAGAGGGCCAACCTCAAATAACGGGGCTCTTTTTGGAATAGGTGTGTTGGACTCTCGCAACAGTACGCCGTCGTGCTGGCAACTAAAGACCTCCCTCTCATCAGACAACTAGCCTGGAACCGTTTGGCACATTACTTCGGACTAGCCCTCCCGCTCTCCCGGCTTTGGAAGCCTTCAAGTCAGGGAATCCCTTTCACCAACGGGAGGGGAGGGGAGGAAGGGAGTTGTTGGTTCAGGGAACCTCTTACCATCCGATCCCTACGTTGGTCGAATTCAATCTTCTTTGCAATAAGAAGATCCCGAACATAATACGAACACGATTCCCAGCCAGCGCTCTTAGCATCTCTCTGACAATGTTGTCTGGAGAGAGCTCCCCTGTGTCTGCATAAACCTGCTAACGGAAGCCGTCCCACCACACGCAAAAGAAAAAGGTGTGTTCAGCGTCGTCGCCATTCCATTCCAGAACACACAATCAGGAGATAGCGTCCTCCCAATTCTGTGTAGGTAAGACTGAAAACCTCCGTGGCCGCTTAGAAGTTGGGTAAGGACGTAATCATTTTCACCGTGCGTTCGGTTCAGCCAGTGGTCTAAATTGTCGATGAGACGCGCAGTCCATCTGCCCCCCCAGGCAGGTTATTGCCATTGCCAGAACTCAGCCATTTAAATATCTCGAGTCAATGCTATCAGCCAATGGAGAACTCCGTAATGAAATTGCTTCACGCATTAACGCAACCTGGACGAAGAGGCATTCCACACCTCTATAGTTCTGAGTGTTGGCCAACTATAAAAGACAATGAAAAGCGTCTTGCGGTAATGGGGACGAAGGTGTTGCATTGCGCTGGTGGTGTGACACGTTTTGGTCACGTCTGAAATGAGAATATCCGCGATATGGGTTTGCACCCATCATGGAAAAACTGCAAAAGAGGCGTCTTTAGTGGTTCACGTAATTTGAACTAACGAGAATTCACTTACCATGATTGGTCTGAACATCGAAGTCGATATTAAGCGACCAAAAGGCCGGCCGAAACAACAGCCGACCCCGCTTGTGAACGGGACAAAGGCTGAAGAAAAAGAAAAAGATGTGAGGAGCGACGAGTGCACGACAGCTCCGTGTCACATAGCTAAAAATTCCATTGCTCTTTACTTTTTAGAAAGTGATTTAAATAAATCATTTGATGGAAACTCCTGTATTGATAATAGTCAACCTCATACGCTTCACACTCTGAATTTAATATTATTAGCAAATGCCAAGAATGTAACCTACATCAAATATAAAAAAGGCTGGTGAGAATTAGATTCTTCTTGAATGGAATTTTAATATTTCACTCGAATGTCAATTATTCTCGTTAATTATGACGTCAGCATCTTATTTGTACGGCTTAGGATGCTGTTAATTCGCACGAAATTGATAAGTTTGAACTGCTATAACTTCCCCACTAATAGTTGGATTTTCATGAAGCTTGGCATGTGTATGCACGAGGCTGTCCTTTATGTTGGCGCATTTAGTTAGCCTAGGATGAACTTAAGGGGAGTTTTTTAGTCAATTTCTAAAAGTTGATAATGTACTATTAGTAAATTTATTTGAGAAGATATCGGAATTTCGAGGCCTAGATTTCATTTAGGCGCACCACCCTGATTTTTTTCGGGTTTTTGGGTTGGGTAGATACCGAAAATGAGTCCTGTCTCACTTTAAATGCGTACATTTTGACTCCTTATTCATGCACTTTGCAATTCACGCCAAAGTTAATGTCAGTTTCGGAAAGTACAAATCGAGATCTTTCATTTGATATCCTACACGACTATATCCGGTGAAAAAATTGTGTGCATCTCCCTTTGCATGTATGGGGAGCCCCCCTTTAAACTCCACCTAAATTTATGCCACTCGCTGTATGCGTGGGATTTCACAGTTCCCATCTATCCACCAAATTTTGTTCGGATCGATTTAGCCGTTTCGGAGAAAAGTGTGTGTGACAGACAGACAGACATTGAATCGATTTTAATAAGGTTTTGTTTTACACAAAGCATATATTTTGTAAGTAGGGGCTAGCCCTCCCGCTCTCCCGGCTTTGGGAGCCTTCAAGTCAGGGAATTCCTTTCACCAACGAGAGGGGAGGGGAGGAAGGGAGTTGTTAGTTCAGGGAACCCCTTACCGTCCGATCCCTCTGCCGGTCGAGTTCAATCTTCTTCGTAGTAAGAAGAGCCCGAACATAATGCGCAATACGATTCCAGCTGCCAGCGCTCTTCAGCATCTCTCTGACAATGTTGTCTGGAGAGAGCTCCCCTGTGTCTGCATAAAGCTGCTGGCGGAGGCCGTCCCACCTCTCGCAAGAGAAAAAGGTGTGTTCAGCGTCATCCGCCACTCTATTGCAGAACACACAATCAGGAGATCGCGCCTTCCCAACCCTGTACAGGTAAGACTGAAAACCTCCTTGCCCACTTAGAAATTGGGTAAGGAAGTAATCAATCTCACCGTGCTTTCTGTTCAACCATGGGTCTAATTTGTCGATGAGCCGCGCAGTCCACTTGCCTCTTGGCTCATTTTGCCAAGAAAGTTGCCACTCGTTAATTTATTAGCGGCGATAGATAGCTTTGCGCTCCTTGGCAAGGAGCCCTCTAGCGTCTCATAGAACAGGGAACGGTCTTTCAGATAATCCCTCAAGAGATATCTTGGCACGTGAAAGGTACAAATAACGCTTATTAACTTGTTGGATCCTGGTTTGTACTCCCGAGTGAACACCTGCCATAGTGGAAGCTTTATCATAGCCTTAACTTCGACAGAGGTTAATATCCAAAAATGATACTTTAACCTCTATTTTTTCGTTTTCAATGTAAACATATCTAACTATCTCGCTCAAATTGCCCTGGCCAGATGCATCAGGTGTACTATCAAGCATTAATAATAATAATCGTTGGCGCAACAATTCAATTGGATCAGAACCTTGGAGTGTGTTAGAGCACTTCATTCAAGACTGTAACGGTATATTACAGGATTACAGTACCCTATAGGAGGCAATTATTACCCTGATTTGACTCAGGTACTCATTTACAGCTGAGACGACTGGTATCCGATGTCAAATCACTATACAAATCCTACCAGTGAGATTTGAACCGCGACCTTCCGTACGACAGCCTTTTCTAATCACTGAGCTATCCGGACACACTGCCAAGTATTATTCCGTAATATTCCTCTTTTTATGTCTTCAATGATTATCTGCTTCACAATATTTTCCAAAAGACAAATAAACTCGTTCTAAATTTTAGGGGAAAATACGAAATCATTCTTCGTGGTGTACGTTGCTATTATCTCACTGAATGTTTTTTAAGACAGGGTCGTAATGTGAAATTACTTCAACTATAAAAAGTTTCCTTTGTTATCAAAAAATGCATGCTCTGTGGCAGGCGAAAAGATAAGTTTTATCTTGCTAAAAACATAGTAATGTTAAATAAGCGATGCACAATATTATTCCATTTGTTTCTATTTCCCGGTTTTCTTGATGAACAACCTTAATAGTTTTATTAAACGCTAGCCTCGCCAGTAGGTTTTCTATTTTCCAAGATTGTTTAAGTGAACGTGCAAATTCTCATGCTGTGATACCTTAGGGTTTAGTTTCCACCAAATTTGGAATCCCTTAATAAATCTTGATATACGAGCATATCATGATTAGTAACAATTCTGCAGCAAAGCAAAATAAGCTTTTCTTGGATGAAGAATAAACCATCCATTTCCTGTGAATTTGAAAGATTTTCGAAATCACAACGTATATACGAAATTACACGTTTATTACTTCGATACACACAAAACTAAAACTTCTATCAATCACATTGAGTCTTTACATTGTATCACTTGTAACTTACACGAACTGTGTGAAAAAGCTTGGCCTTACATGCTTCGTCGGAAGTTTGCGGGGATTTCCCGCGATTTTTTTTATAAATTTCCTTTTCGTTAAATCTAAAAAAAATGTTGTAAACAAATTTCTGCACATAAAACTATGTTTACCACCCGCATATGAGCGAGCGCATGCCTAGAAATGGAAAACTGATTGACACCAATATTTTGTAAAATTGTAACACCAGTTCATTTAACACACATAAACTTTTAAACAGAAACAGAATATATTTATACGTAATCGTCCAACCAGAATACAAAATCGCTTTTTCATATTCCCGCAAGTGCATAATGCTTTAAAAGCCTTGCTTTTTTCGTCCTCCTTCACGTTTTCTGAGCATACATAATACTTTTTTCAGGCCGATATCATCGCTCATTATTGCAGTACGCCACAACTTAACCACCCACCTCCATAAAAAAGTGTTTTCGAATGCCACGCTAGAAGGTGCCCTCCTCATCTTAAAGAGAGAAAAATAAACATGCGAAGTATATTACAGTTCGCAAACTAGGATTATTAAAAAATATCAAAAGGGTGGTCCTTGTTAAACTTCTTTTTTGTAGATTTGGGTGTTTTTTCTGCTTTTTATCCTAGTTTGCGAACCGTTGAACTATGTTCTGAATAAGGTGTAAAAAATTTCAAAGAATTTCGTTGGATAGATTATGGGACGTAGAGGCACCCGATTTTCAACAATGATTCTACTATACCTAGTCCGTAGGTCTTCTGTTTCTTCAAAAAAACGCATGTAAACCCTTGGCTGCAATTTTCGCTCTTTTAGCGATGTCATTCGAACGTCCCTCGGACTTGCAAATTTGCAAATTTCATTACGGCGATCGACATAAACCTGACGTACGACGGTTTACCTGTTTTACACTGTTATTTCCTAACGACGCGAAATATGGAAAATGACTTTGCCATACATTCTGCACTATCTCTAAATACAAACAGTGCCAAAAAACAATTCCATGGATCCGACACACGAGATGACTCCCTTAATTTTCAAGATAAATATCCAGTGTACTCAGAATGGCCTATAATTCAAATACTCAACAACAGATGGGTTATGGATAGATGACGTCACTGGAAATGCGCTCTTACTGTTGTCTCTTCAATTTTCTCTTAATATTGTGTTTCTCGATCAGCTGGTTGCCATGTACTCGCTTGTTTGGGACCAAATAGTCCAGAACTGTCATCTCGTGTACACACGTGTGATTGCAGTGCGGCACTATTGTGGTTAGGAGCTCACTGAAGTGTGTTGCTCGCGTGATACTTTGTTTTGCGTGAAATTTCGTTCATGATACGTGAAAAATGAGTGCTTCGTGGCGTGAAATTGATTTATATCCAACGGATTTGCAGTTTTCTGTGTTCACTTCGGAGGATGTGAAAAAGTTGAGTGTTTTGAAAGTCATTACCGGGCTAACTTTCGACAGCCTGGGTAGAGCCTTACCTGGCGGATTATATGATCCTGTGATGGGGGCTCATGGCAAGTCAATGGAACCCTGTCAGACTTGCTTCTCCATATCATACTGCCCAGGTCACTTTGGACATATCGAACTCAATGCGTTAGTGTATAATCCATTTTTCGTCAAACTCATCCACGACATCTTGAAGATTTCTTGTTTGGATTGCCACCGACTGCAATTTAAAGGTAGTACGTATGCATGACATATTTTGCGGTCCTTGCTCAAAAAGCGTATTTTTGTTTGTTCAGATCATTTTCAGCAAATTCTTTCGACTCAACTAGACCTGGTGGACGCTGGACATATTACGGAGGCACAAGAATTAGAAGTGTTCAAGTCGGAAGTGGTTTTTGGCAGTCAGGAAAGTAGTCAACAAGTAGAAAATGTGGATACACTTCATCCGAAAATACAGGAAATGCGGAAGCTGTTGGAAGAAGGTAATGCGAAAAATATCGCTACAGAATAGTATTGGCCTTACAAAAGTGCGGGACTAATCCTTCCTCAAACTAAAGTCTTGTAATTATATCTGTTGACCCGCGATGCCCTGGTGAGTTTTGTGCCATGCGATGTCTTGAAAACCACAAGATCTAAGGAAAGTTTGCCTGTCTTTGACTTGCCTTTGTGTTTGCTTTAAATTTTCTCAATCGTGTTTATCCGGTGAATGAGGGTTGATTAATACCGTAATTCATCATCATCATCAACGGCGAAACAACCAGTATCCAATCTAGGCCTGCCTTAATAAGGAACTTCAGACATCCCGGTTTTGTGCCGAAGTCCACCAATTCGATATTCCTAAAAGCTGTCTCGCGTCCTGATGTACGCCATCGCTCCATCTCAGGCAGGGTCTGCCTCGACTTCTTTTTTTACCATATATGTTGCCCTTATAGACTTTCCGGGCTGGATCATCCTCATCCAAACGGATTAAGTGACGCGCCCACCGTAACCTATTGAGCCGGATTTTATCCACAACCTGACGGTCATGGTATCGCTCATAGATTTCGTCGTTATATAGGCTACAGAATCGTCCATCCTCATGTAGGGGGCCAATAATTCTTTGGAGGATTCTTCTATCGAACACAGCCAAGTGTTCGGAATTTTTCTTGCTAAGAATCTAAGTCTCTGAGGAATACATGAGGACTGGCAAGATCATTGTAGCTGTTATCGGTTGTGATTTTCAACCCTATATAGGAGAAATTATCAACGGTCTGAAAGTTGTAGTCTCCTATCTGTATTCTTCTCGTTTGACCAGTGCGGTTTGATGCTGTTGGTTGGTTGGTCTTCGCTGCTGACGTTGCCACAATATATTTTGTCTTGTCTTAATTGATGTGCTGACCAAGATCTCGCGCCGCCTGCTCAATCTAGATGAAGGCAGTTTTTACGTCTCGGGTGGTTCTTCCCAAGATGTCGATATCGTCAGCATAGGCTAGTAGTTGGGTGGACTTAAAGAGGATCGTAACCCTAACATTTACCTCAGCATTACGGATCAACTTCTCCAGGGACAGGTTAAAGAGGATACATGATAGGGCATCCCCTTGTCGTAGACCGCTGTGGATGTCGAATGATCTTGAGAGTGATCCTGCTGCTTTTATCTGGCCTCGCACATTGGCCAGGGTCAGCCTAGTCAGTCTTATTCATTTCATCGGGATACCGGATTTTCTCATGGCCGTGTACATTTTTACTCTGGCTATGCTGTCATAGACGGTTTTAGAGTCGATGAAAAGATGGTGAAACTGATTTCCATATTCCAACAGCTTTTTCATTGCTTGTCGCAGAGAGAAAGTCTGATCTGTTGCTGATTTGCCTGGAGTGAAGCCTCTTTGGTATGGACCAATGATGTTCTGGGCATATGGGGCTATCCGGCCTAGCAAGATTGCGGAGAATATCTTATAGATGGTATTCAGCAATGTGATACCTCTATAATTGATTGATCTTTTCAATCACCTGAAGAATGTTATCATAAATACGGCCACCAACATACTTAGCCCCACCCGCAAAAAGAGTCGGAACGGCTGGTTTGACGATGAATGTAAGCTAGCAACGGAACGGAATAATGCTGCATACCGAGTAATGTTGCATTCTCAACGAACGAGGGCCTGCGCGGAGACTTATCATGAACTCCGGCGAGCGGAGAAGCGACTTCACAGACGGAAAAAGGAAGGAAGATGAACTACTGAACAATCAGAACATCGACGAGGTGGAGGTCCCGCCAACTGAAGACGACGGACAAATACTGCCATAACCAAGTATAGCAGAAACAGTATGTGCAATTCATCGGCTTAAAAATCATAAGTCACCAGGAGCCGATGGAATTACAGCCGAATTTGTTAAATATGGAGGCGACCAATTACACCAAGTGGTTCATCAACTTGTGCTCAAGGTGTGGGAGAGCGAATCAATGCCTGACGACGGGCAAAGATGCATTATCTGTCTCATACTTAAAAAGGGAGATATCGCACAGAGCAGCAATAATAGAGGTATCACATTGCTGAGTACCATCTATAAGATATTCTCCGCCATCTTGCTAGGCCGGAAAGCCCCATATGCCCAGAACATCATTGGTCCACACCAAAGGCGCTTCAGTCCAGGCAAATCAGCAACAGATCAAATTTTCTTTCTGCGGCAAGCGATGGAAAAACTGTTGGAATATGGACATCAATTGCGCCATCTTTCATCGACTTTAAAGCCGCCTATGATAACATAGCTGGAATAAAACTTTATGCGGTCATAAGAGAATTCGGTATACCGACGAAATTGATAAAATTGACGAGGCTGACCCTGACCAATGTGCGAGGCCAAATAAAAATAAAAGGATTACTCTCAAGACCATTCGTTATTAACAACGGTCTAAGACAAGGGGATGCTCTATCATGGGTCCTTTTTAACCTGGCCCTAGAGAAGTTGATCATCTGAAGAATGGCCCGAGACGTACAAACTGCCTTCATCCAGGGCTGCACATCAATGAAAGCAAGACAAAATATATTGTGGTAACGTCAGCACCGAAGACGAACGAACTAATAACATTAAACCGCACTGGTCAAACAGGAAGAATAAGGATAGGACAATACAATTTTGAGACCGTTGACAATTTCTCCTATCTAGGGTCGAAAATCACACCCGATAACAGCTACGATGATGAAATCCACGCACGGTTGTTGGTAGCCTATTTCAGCTTACAAAAAAACTGTTCCGCTCGAAACGTCTCACCATAGGGTCAAAGCTCTTACTGTACAAGACTATGATCTTGCCAGTCCTCATATATTCCTCGGAGGCTTGGGTTCTTAGCAAGAAAAATTCCGAACTCTTGGCCACATTCGAGAGAAGAATTTTTGGCCCCTGCATGAGGATGGACAATTTCGTAGCCTACATAACGACGAAAAATATGAGCGATAGCATGATCGTCAGGATAAAATCGGGCTCAATAGGTTACGGTAGGCGGGTCACTTAATCCGTTTAGATGAGGAAAGTCTATGAGGGCAATATCTATGGTAGAAAAAGAAGACGAGGCAGACTCTGAATGAGATGGAGGGATGGCGTAGGTCAGGACGCCAGACAACTTTTAGGGATATTGATTTGGTGGACCTCGGCGCAAAACCGGGATGTCTGGAGTTCCTTATTAAGGCAGGCCTAGATCGGATACTGGTTGTTGCACCGTTGATGATGATGATGATGAAGTACATACTTTCAATATTCATAATTTCGGAACCTAATAGCGACATCTTAGCCAATCGAAAACGTAATTACAACGTCAGATCAATTTTTCGCAAGAGGTTATCACTTTTTAGGAAACAAGATGAGATAATATGTATGTACATAAATGCAAACAACTTGAATTTGGGATTTGTTTTTTTTTTATTCAAGGTACTAATTACAATTTCGCTTGTTAATTCACATGTTACCTCGCAGTGGAAATGTACAGGTGTGCATTTGAATAGTTCGTTCCTCAAATAAAAATTGCGGTTTAGGTAAATTTGATGTCCTAGACGTTATTCGATTGCGGGAAATGATCACTAGGCAAATACGCTTGAATTTTATACTCCTTGGAGTATAAAATTGGATTGGGTGATTGTATGTCGGTAGAATTGGGAAATGTTACTCTGCGAATTGAGGAATGCGCTTCTTGAGTTTATGGTGCCAAGTACTGATTTGAGGAGTATGTTTTTGATTATTAAATAAATCGATTGTTCTCCAAGACTCCTTTCTAATTTCTGAATGTCAAATACCAGGGAACAGAAATCACAATATATTAGGCAAACTGTTCATTCTGAAATTAATTTAAATGTGTTTATTGCTTTAAGCTGATTTTTACGTTTTCGATACGAAATTTTCCTCATAGTACTATAGGCGAAGCGAAAATAATGCTGACTCTTTTGAGTCGACTCAGCTAAGTGAGTAATATTGACTGTAATAGGAAGTAAAGATATTAGTCGATACGATTGACTCTACTTGGCCCCTGGTTTGGAGACCACTATAACTTTGGCCACTTTCCATTGTCAGTGGACGTATTTTAATCTGAATCTAAAAGCTGCATTAATTATTTGTAATAATTTGATTAGACCTTCTCTGGAAATTCTTTTAGTATTCTCTCTGCAATAAGTTCGTACCCAGGAGCTTTATTAGGAGACACATTGGTTAATGGCGACTTTTCTGACTAGGGTTAAGCATGTAGACGCTTGTGTATCTAGAGGCTGGAAGATACTTTCTAGATGCCTATCTGACTTATCCTGTGCAGAACGAAACCAATGCCCGTTTCCCTTTCTTAATATGTGGGATTTTTTGTCTGGGTCTTTTCAGATCTTTCGCAGCTTTGCTTAGTGATAAGCCTGTGTCTTTTTATGCTGTCAGCATTGAGATATATCTGCTGAAGGACTTGTTTTTATATATGTTAATTGAGGCCTTTAGCTTGTTGGTCAGAAAGTTTAAGATTTTTTCCCTTTCCGTTTTGCGGTTTTTTGCCCTAGATTGCGAGCTCTACGTTTTTCTGCAATTAATTTGTGAACCCCTGCAGGACAGTCAGTATATTTTTTATGCAGTCCATGATGAGCAGGAGTGCTTTTCCAAGCAGATCGATCTCCTCCTTGGGATGATGAGCAGTTTTAATTTGGTCATTTATACAAAACGTTTTCTTGGATGAACTTTTTGAATACTACCCACTTTATTTGAATATTAGTCGGTCTGGGAGGATAGTCTTCTCTCCTCACTTTTTCGCTCACCAGAACCTTAACAGGCGCGTGATCGGACATTATGCTTTCATTATTGACAACATGAGGGTATTCGTCTGAGATTCCTTTAGTTACGAAGAAATCAATGACATCGGATGTTTTTGTTTCGTCAGTGGGCCAGTATGTAGGCTTACCGTTGGATTGGAAATTGCACTTTTGTGTTCCTCCTGCATCAAATAATACTCTGCCTCTGAATGTTTTTAACGTAGACCCCTAGCATCTATTATTTGCGTTAAAGTCACCTCCTAAAATGAAGAAGCTTTCGATGAGCTGGAAGAATCGGGCAAAATCTTCGTTTTTAAGAGTAGACTAGGACTTCTTTACAACTGTTAAGTAGTTGTACACCAATAGTCTCAAACTTCATTTTTTTCCTCTTCAATTTTCTGTTCTTCTTGGTGTGTAATATCCTCTTTAACGAAGATTGTAGTTCCTCCTCTGGCTGTGGGGTGTGTTAGATGGTACGAGCCAAGGTTTTCAGCGTCAGTGGATTGCGTGCGATGCCTCTCTCATATAAGGTGTATGTCTATCTTCTCAGTATTAAGATAGACTTCTAACTCCTGCAGGTGCTGTTGCTGTCCATTTGTATTCCACATTATGATTTTCACAATTTGGTTACCATTATCATTTTTTTTGGTTAGTGCCTTATCACCTACGAGTATTCTATATTTTAAGATTTAACAACAGGTCTTGGGTTGTTTTATCGTGGCTCAGTTTGTCGTTTTTTGGGGAGCTGCCAACTTTGGCGGCAGCGGTCCTTTACGTCTTAGCTTCTGTAATTCTTTCGCTACTGCATAGTTTCTGTAATTGGCTGAGTTGCCAGGGAGGCTCTGTTGTTTGGACATTTTGATGATTCATGGTCACCAGCATATGTCACATAACTGGGATTTCGATTATAGTATCTTTATGTGTCATTGAAACCTTGCCATCTTTTGCACTGGGATATTAGGTCGCTGAACTTTCTCAGTGCTTTTATTTTGATCTTCCTAATAAGGGTAGTTGCGAATTTTGTTTGCGTCTTCACTATTATCGAACGTAACAGTGGGAGTTCTCGCTTACTGATTACTGTTTCTACTTTTTCATTGTTTTTTTTTCTTTTTAAGATTTTGTTTGCAAAAGAAATCCTCATTAAATCGGTCTGTTTGTCCGTGTGTTTGTCTGTCTATCACACGCACTTTTCTGAGAAACGGTTGTACCGATTAACACGAAATTTGGTGAGAAGCTTGTTGGGTAACAAATGAAAGCTCTCAATTAGTACTTTTCCAAGACGGTCTTAGTTTTTACATTTGTTAGAAAGGCGGGGAGTGGGAGGGTGGAAAGTGATGATTTCTTTAACGGACCCATTCTCAGAAACTATCCAACCGAAGAATCATGAAGCTGCTTCTATATGGTGCCCAAGCCTTAAAATACTCTCCATTTCGATATCTGCTCAAATTAAGTTAATACTATATATTACCATATTTTTATGGAAATTGAGTAAAAGCCCTTCTTAAGTTTATCCCAAAGTAGTAGTATAGAATATAATAGGAAGCATGTTATCCCCAGGTTTATCAAAATCATACTATTAGTAGCAAACTTACACTAGCTCAAAGTTGACTTTGCCGTGTAAATTTGCTGCAACTAAATACCAATATCACACTGAAGTGAGTAGTTTGACATGCTAAATGCATATACATAACGGGCTACGTACAAATGGGATAGTTCTACACTCAAATATACTCACAGAAGAAGCAAACAAAATCTTTCATACCTGAAGCGGCGAGCTTCCGGTTTTCCGACTTGTTTCAATATAATCACAGGGTCTAAGATCTTAAAACTCTTTTCCTTTAGGTCTTCTACAATGTCGTCTTTTTGGCACGTTAGATGAAGTGCCCTAGCCATAATCTTGAGAGGCATGTTCTTTTGTCTTCATACGTGTACCATTGGATTTTTCCATGATCAGCTTTTCCGAGAGGGCTCTGTAGTCATCTGTGGTTACAGTATATATTTTTCAAACTTTGTTGTTTAGAGCAATTATTTTGCGGCACTTTTGTGTGAAACAAAACCTTATTAGAATCGAGACGGTGTCTGTCTGTCCGTTCGTCTGTCTGTCTGTCTGTCATACCTGATTTATTCGGAAACGGCTGGACCGATTGTCATGAAATTCGGTTAGAGTATGTAATCTGGTGTCCCCTTTGCATGTAGTAAGTGGCGCCATTTTGTGTTAAGTTTGAGGGTGGCTCCCCATACATGTGAATGGAGGGTGCAAATTTTTTTTTCACAGAATTTGGCCATGTATCGAACGAAAGGTCTCAATTAGTACTTTTCGAAACTGGTTCAATATTTGATATTGGGTGAAACATAGGGGAGTGAGGGCTCAAAATATGACCCCCAAAAAGTGTAACAGGTCTCGTTCTCAGAAACTATCCAACCGAAAAATCTGAAAAAAAAATCACAGTAGTGCATCTCCACGAAATCTAGGCCTCAAAATATATCCGGTTCCGATATCTGCACAAATAAAGTTAATAATAGTATATTTTAGAAATTTACCCGGCACCCCCTTACGTTCATCCCAGAAGTACAAAATTTGATATGCATGTAAAGAAGAACATAATACACAATTTGTTCAAGTTTGAAGAAAATCGATCCATTATTAACAAAGTTATAGGGGGTAAAACTTTACCATTTTTTGTGAATTTCGTGCACTCTACAACCTGCATGACGTCATCATCACATACCAATTCGTCAATACCACAACGAAATGAGTTCGTATGAATGGAGTCGCAAAGAATTATTTTGTTTTAGTTTTTTAGTCATTTGTATATGAATATCAATTATAATACTCCAACCAGACACGTGTGTATGTAGGTATATAATATATGCGTGCTAATGAACTTTGCGGGTAGTGCCTAATTCAGATAGATATAAGAAGTAAATCCGAAATATGGGTACGATCAATTTATATACGTGCATATATGTGTACAGTATTCGGAAATAGGCAGTTTGTTTGTTTAGGGTGAGTGTAATATCTATGGCTGTAATATGTATGTATGTCTCGTAGTTTGGAAAAATATGAAGGAATATGTTGGATTTGTAGCTATATATGGATAGAAAATGTGCTTTGAAATTTCTTACATAAGATGAACACAAAACCTTTACAACCGAAGCGCGAGCTTCCGATATTCCGACTTGTTTAGTTTTAGGTTTTCCCTTTGGCTTGGACTTTTTTGGCACTACTTGTTAGATGAAGCTACTAGCCCAATTCGTTCAACTTGGCACGACCAGGTTTGATGTGGGCATTTATATTTCGATTTCATGACAGCCATTCGCTTGGTTTTAACTCGTCATACATTCATTTTTCCCGTGCTATGTTGTACAAGTTGTTCGAATGTCACGATATGGACGTGCTGGGTTGGATTTATTGGTAAAACAGATATTCAAACAGGTGGCGTTTCTCAAGTGTTTTTTGCATCAAATAATGGGGTCTGGAATGCTCAAGTGGTTAGAACGCTGGGCCGTCGTAGCGGAAGGTCGCAATTCAATGGCAGAAAGATTTTGTTATCGTGACGGGATGTCGGATACCAGTTGACTCAGTTCCGATTGAGTACCTGAATCAAATCAGGGGTAATAATCTCTGACGGACCCAATGCTGATCACATTTCCTCCTACAGTGTACTGTAGTGCACCGTTACGGTTTTTAATGAAGTGCTCAGACACACTTCAAGGCTCTGATCCAATGTAGATTGTTCCGCTAACGATTATTATTATTAATGGGGTCGGGAAGGTCATGAGAACTCATATCAATACTTTGAAATTGAGATCATGATATAAGGTTAAGTGTAAACAAGAAAAATATTGTTTTCGAAACCACTTTCAAACATTAACATTGTTCGTGTGATCAGGCTTTAGCGTCCACGAAAATATCAAACCTACTTTTCTAACAACATTTTTTTCTAGATTGCAAATCCATATACCATGTATATTATATTTCCAGGATCCGCATCGGTGCAGAAAACCAAAACCAACTGCGCAATTCGTTCAGCTATAGTGAATTCGGCTTTACAAAGGAAACCTGGTCAGAAATGCCTATATTGTCAAAATGTGTTGAAGAAGGTCCGTTATTCCTTTAAGAAACTCGTCATTTCCATAACGAAAGGAGAAAGGCAGGCCTTGAAGTAAGTGAAATCCACCTTTTTTGGTTGCATTGCATACTAATTCAAAACTAAATATTATCTTCAGGGAACAGAACATGATTCAAGCAGACAACAATGTTTCAAATAAAGTTATCTTGGCAGATGAATGTCGCGAATATTTACGGCAGATCTATTCAAATGCACCTGAACTATTGAGGAAACTGTTCCCGGTTCTCAACAGTTATCCGGAAAACGTAAAGTTCCCGATGGATTGTTTTTTTATGGATGTGGTCATAGTAACGCCACCAAAAGCTCGACCAACGAACGTGTTGCGTGACGAAATTTTGGAGCATCCTCAAACGATTTTATATAAAAATATAATTGAATCGAATTCAGTTTTGCGTCTGGTTTTGTTGAATTTGAAAAATACGGCTGAAAATCTGAAACCTGAATCTAAGGTTCGTAATAAGTTCTACATCAATATTATTGCGGCAAAGGTGTCAGTGCCAGTAAGCTGAAAAATCGTTTTCAGATCAAAATAATGACTTTGCAGTTAGAAATTAGGCTAATCAGATTTATCTTTATATTTAGTCGTTAGAATGTTTTTAAACATTATATTAAATTTAAAATTGAAACCCTTTTGTTCTCTTAGGCTCTGTATGAATCTGCACGTGGATCAACCCCCTATGAGAAAATGTATTATGCATGGCAGGATCTTCAAGTAAACATTGATCAACTGTTAGATGTTAGTGGTACAAGAGACAAATTACGAGCGCAAGGACTGAAACAGGTAAACATTATCTGGTCCATTGATTGAGCATTTTAAACATTGACTTAATTTTACTTACTACAGCTACTCGAGAAAAAAGAAGGTTTAATTCGTAAACATATGATGGGTAAACGTGTAAACTTCGCAGCGCGAACAGTTATTACTCCCGATCCAAATATAAATGTTGAAGAAGTAGGTGTTCCTGATCTCTTTGCCAAGAAACTTTCCTACCCTGTACCGGTTACATCGTGGAATATATCCCAGCTTCGTAAAATGGTGATTAATGGGCCAAACATACATCCTGGGTTCGTATATTGCCAATTAATCTTTAGATATTTTTGATAAATTTACTTTTGGAAATGTATAGAGCTAATTATATCGAAGATGAAAAAGGTCATAAAATGGTTATTCCTGCCGATAACGCCAGCAAACGTGAAAGTATGGCAAAATTACTTTTGACAAAACCAGAGAATGGTGTTAAAACTGTTCATCGCCACTTATTGAATGGAGACATTTTGCTATTCAATCGTCAGCCAAGCCTTCATAAACCCAGTATCATGGCACATAAGGCGAGAATTCTTCAGGGGGAGAAGACATTCCGCTTGCATTATTCGAATTGCAAAGCTTATAACGCTGATTTCGATGGTGATGAAATGAACGCACATTTTCCTCAAAGTGAAGTGGCACGAAGTGAAGCTTATAACATAGGTAAACATGTCTTTTGTATTTATGCATTTTGGTAATATTTTTTTGCTCTGAGTGTAAATAAATATTTCTTAGTGCACATCAACTCAAGCCAATAAGTCGAGGATATATAAATAAATACCGATATAGAGCATATTATTTTCCCTTTTTTCAGTAAATGTACCAAACCAATACTTGGTCCCGAAAGACGGCACCCCATTAGGCGGTCTTATTCAAGATCATGTTATATCTGGTGTGAAACTTTCAATTAGAGGGAGATTTTTCAACAGGTTAGTTGCCGAAAGTATGATAGATAAGTAGGTTAGAGTTAATACGATATTATTTTACTTTTACAGAGAAGATTATCATCAACTTGTCTATCAAGGACTTTCTCATTTGAAAGGAAACATTAAATTATTGCCACCGACCATACTGAAACCGTTCAGATTATGGTCTGGAAAACAAGTAAGTAAAAAGTGAAATTCAAGATGTAGTACGTTTGAAATAGAATACACATAATAATAATAATCGTTGGAGCTACAATCCATACTGGATCAAGTGATTGAAGTGTGTTAGAGCACTTCATTCAAGACCGTAGCGGCACACTACAGTACACTGTAAGAGGCAATGTGGTCAGCGTTGCGCTCGTCCGAGAATATTACCCTGATTTGACTTAGGTACTCATTCACAGCTGAGTCGACTGGTATCCGATATACAGCCACGATAACAAATCCACTGCCACCAGTGAGATTTGAACCGCCGCCTTCTGCTACGACAATGCAGCGCTCTAACCACTTGTGCCATCTGGACACGATATTGTTATTTATTTGCAGTAAATTTACATGGTAAAGTCAATTTTGAGCTACTGTAATTTTGTTACTAATAGTATGATTTTGCTCAAACTTGGGGATAATATGCTTCATATTATATTTTATACTACTACCAACTTTTATAACTCTGAGATAAAGTTAAGGGGGTTTTTACTCAATTTCCCCAAAAATATCGTAATATACTATTATTAGCTTAATTTGAACGGATTTCGATATGGAGAGTATTTTGAGGCCTGGACACAATATAAAGGCAGCTTCATGAATTTTCTCAATTTTTTCGGTTGGATAGTTTCTGAGAATGGGTCCTTTAAAGAAATCATCACTTAGCACCCCTCCCACTCCCCGCCTTTTTAACGAATCTCAAAACTAAGACCGGCTTCGGCACTTGCCGAACTTACTAATCGAGACTTTTCATTTGATACCCCACATGACTATATTCGGTGCAAAAAATGTTTGCACCCCCCTTTTACATGTATGGGAACCCGCCCTAAATTTCAACGTAGAATGGTATCACTCACTGCATGTCTGGGCGTTCATAGTTCCCACCTTTTCACCAAATTCCGTGTCAATCGGTATAGCCGTTTATGAGAACAGTGCCTGTGACAGACAGACAGACATTGAACCGATTTTAATAAGGTTTTGTTTTGCAAACAAAACTACTGGGGATATCGAACTGGTACGTAAACAAAATTGGGGTTGAACTATTGAGAATTGCCTGCAGTTCATATCGATAAACTCGGCATGCTTTCATGATCAGCCAATGTTTATACGCAGGATTCTGATGTTCTGCATTAGTCGTTTTCTAACTGCTTTTTCATAACTACTAACGGTACCCACGCCGTGGAGATCGATGTAAAAACTGTCAGAGACCACTCACGTTTATCGATGCATCGCCTTCGATTTCTATCGATCCGCTCCTTGTATGACTTCAACCCATTCAGAGGATTAAAAGATTGATCCTTGCAATAAGTGCCGTATGCGGATCCCTTGCCTGCCTGCCTGCCCTGCTATTTGCTACAAAAAGAGCGGTTAGCGAGTATACTTGTTGATATTATTGTACCGGAACGTCAACCACGAGGCAAGTCCATCCGCTCTTCTGTGAAATTTCTGCGACACATTCGAAATTTGGATATAGTAGTCCGTATTCGCCGTGGGAGATTTTCCAAATCGTTTTTCATCCAAATTTTTCAATATAAAAGTAGATATTCTGTGTAGTTTGATAGCCGCGACTTTTCCACAATATTCTCGAAGTTGTTGGAGATGAATAGAGCCTAGAAATGTCTGGTCTATTCGATGAATCCATCTCCAAAAATTGTGTACACGCTCCTTTTAATTCTTCCTGAGATTTCGGCGACTTCTTGACCTATGCGATGCGAAGATGCCCGCTTTGCGATCATCAAGTCATACACATTATCTGATGGTGACCGGGATTGTGTTGCCGCATCCGTTACCTACGCAAACTTGTTGAAGTGGCCACTATATATTACGGCGAAGCTGTTGCAGCAGGCGTACCGCGATTAGCGATTCTGACGCTACATTATTGCATCTTTGACTGCACATTGTTCAAGTACATAGTTCGCCACGAAGTGTGGAGGCGTTCACAATCAACATCAAGTCCAATCGACCACATTAATTTAACTTATTGATGATCACAATGCAATTTAAACCCCAAAAGGTTTCAGCGATCGGCCCATCATTCAATCATGGGAGAATTATCTTCCCGAAACTGCGCGCCTTGTGTCCGATGGAGAAATGAGGATGAGGTCTTGTTTATTGAGTTGTATATCTTCGGCATACATAAACAGGAATATCACGTTGCTAGGTACCATCTATAAGATATTCTCCGCTTTCTTGCTGGGTCGGATAGCCCCATACGCTCAAAACATCATTGGTCCATACCAAAGAAGCTTCACTCCAGGCAAATAAGCAACAGATCAGATTATCTCTCTGCGACAAGCGATGGAAAAACTGTTGGAATATGGGCATTAATTGCACCATCTTTCATCGACTTTAAAGCCGCCTATGATAGCATAATCAAAATAAAACTTTACGGGGCCATGAGAGAATTCGGTATCCCGACGAAATTAATAACACTGACTAGGCTGATCCTGACCAATTTTCGAGGCCAAATAAAAGTAGCAAGATAACTCTCGAGGCCATTCGACATGACCAACGGTCTAAGACAAGGGGATGCCCTATTATGTGTTCTCTTTAACCTGGCACTGGAGAAGTTGATCCGTGATGCTGAGGTAAATGCGAGAGGTATGAACGTCTTTAAGTCGACCCAACTACTGGTCTATACTAACTATGTCGACATCATGTAAAGAATGACCCGAGACGTACAAACTGCCTTCATCCAGATCGAGCAGGCGACACGAGATCTTAGGCTGCACATCAATGAAGGCAAGATAAAGTATATGGGGGCAATGTCAGCACCAAAAACCAACCAACCAACAATATCAAACCGTACTGATCAAACAGGAAGAATAAGGATAGGAGACTATAACTTTGAGACCGTTGATAATTTCTCCTATCTAGGGTCGAAAATCACAACCGATAACAGCTACGACGATTAAATCCACGCCCGTTTGTTGTCAGCCAACAGAGCCTATTTTAGCTTACAAAAACTGTTCCGCTCGAAACGTCCCACCATAGGGTCAAAGCTCTTACTGTGCAAGACTATGGTCTTGCCAGTTCTTATGTATTCCTCGTAGACTTGGCTTCTTAGCAAGAAAAATTGCGAACTATTGGCCGCGTTCAAGAAAAGAATCCTCCGAAGAATTGTTGGCCCCCTAGTGGAGGATGAACGATTCCGTAGCCTATATAACGACGAAATCTACATGACCGCCATGTGGATAAAATCCAATAGATTACGGTAAGCGGGTTACTTAATCCGTAAGGATGAGGATGTCTATAAGGGGAATATCTATGGTAGAAAAAGAAGACGAGGCAGACCCTGCTTGAGATGAGACAATGGGTAGGCCAGGACGCCAGACAGCTTTTAGGTATATCGAATTGGTGGACCTTTGCACGAAACCAGGATGTCTGAAGTTTCTTATTAAAGCAGGCCTAGACCGGATACCAGTTGATATCTTCAGCAAAACGGAACATAAGTGTAAGATGATCCCAAACATTGGGAGGAACTATTTTTTTTGTGCTTACCTTTGACCCTTCTCCCTTTTTGTCTATTGACATAAATCAAAATTCACCTTTTATCGAGCAACAAATCAATTTGGTTTTAATTGTTTATTTTCCTATAATTAAACTCAAAATAAGAAATCATGTGTCTTTAGAAGCTTTTTAAAACTTATTTATTCTAAAAAAAGTGGTTTGTGGCAGTAATGTTACATTGCCTGAAAAATCGTTAAAAAGCTAGATATAGTGATATAAACGAAAGCAGTTATTATTTTTGTTGTAGAATAATGCTGCTCCACATTTTTCGTATAACGTTTGTGTTACACCAATTTGCCAATTTGGCATTTTGCATCTTTTTCTTTTTTCCGCCCATATTGGCCAGAGTTCAATTTGGTCTTGACGACTTGAGGGGGAGCATGATAAGCCGGCTATTTGTGTTTTTTTTTTCCTTGAATTTCAGGGTCAATCTTTTTACACTACGTTTTAGAAGTTTACAAATTAATGTTGATGTAAGATTTACGATGTTATTGTCTTTCCAAGGAACAAGTTGTAATATCCACTCCTTCAGCATTACAAACAAACTCGACAGAAGATCAAATTTTAGTCTTCACCGTTTCCTTGTCGTTAGGCAACTTACAATTCGGCATTCTATTTTGTCTTATTGTTCCAATGCTGAGAATTCCTTCATTTGCTAAATATACAGGTAGTGGCAAAGAAGTAAAATAATTATCAAAGTAAAGTTGATAGTTATTGTTTCGTGGAATCAATCGCGCCAGTCTCATGACAACATTGGAAGATGCGCCTAAGTTGGGCTCATTATTATCAACGACATTTTCTTTGGCGGTTTCTGACCCAATTTTATACGCAAATCTTAAAGAACCGCAAAGAATATATATTTTATATCCCCATTTGTGAGACTTGTCGGGGATGTATCTTTTCAAGATTACTTGACTACTCATCGACGCAAAGGTTTACGAGGAACTTTACTGAAATTCTTATTCAACTTATCAATCAAAGGACATATTTTGAAAATTCTGTCATAATTTTCATCAGCCGACCCCTCTTGTGAACGGATCAAAGGCTGAAGAAAGAGAAGAAGTTGTCAGATTTTTGCTGTTGTCATTGAAGTGTATGTGACATCTAATATTTTCAATTTTTTTAAAAGGCATTGTTTCTTTGATTTTCGGTGTCCCATTTTTTTTGCTCCAGTGACTGGCTCCACTAGGAAGTTATCTCAACGACATCAAGTAGACAGTCCCAATAAACGCCTGTATATCAATCTGTGATACACGAAATGTGTCATTGATATCTTTCTGAGCAATGTATAAATTGGTTTCATTCGCAAAAAACTGCAGCATTTCTTTCGACAAGAAATAAAAAAAAAGATTGTACTGGTGTATCAAGGGCTTTTATGTCATCGCAAAAAGTTGTATTTCCTGTGATACGCAATTATTGCTTCTTCAAAATTAAATTTTTTTTCGATCACATTAAGTTTTCATAATGCTTTTTTTGGCGTTGCGTACCTCCTGCTCCTATAACGGAATAGATGAAGTCGTTATCAGCCAATGGATAACTGCACCAAGAAATTGTTTCACGCATTAACGCAACCTGGATGAAGTGGCGTTCCACAACTGGTGTTCTTTGTGATCGAAGTATCAACGAACGTCTGAAATCTAAAATTTACCGCCATGTCGTCCGTTCTGTCGCTCTCTATAGTTCTGACTATAAAAGACAATGAACGGCGTCTTGCGGTAATGGAGACGAAGATGTTGCGTTGGACGAGTCGCGTGACAGGTTGTGATCATTTCCGAAATGCGGATATGGCTTGTACCGATCGTGGAAAAATTGCGAGAGAGATATTTTCGATGGTATGGTCACATAAGTCGCGCTAACAAGAATTCTTGCCAAAATTGGTGTGAACATCAAAAACGATGGTAAACGACCAATGGCCGGCCTAAACAACGGTGGCTTGATACGCTGGATGAGAATTTAAAAACCTCGAGATTGCATCCAAATCAGGCATTTAATAGGGCTGAATGGCCGAACCGATCACGACGAGCCGACCCCGCTTGAGTACTATCATTGTCAAATTGAGCCCATCTTCACTCTCTTCAAGAAGTGCTAAAGTTTCGTCGTTGCTCAAATGCTCTAAAAACAAAAATTAGCGCTATAAAGCAATGTATCATATATGTACCAAATGCAAATTAGCGAAATAAAAGAAAAATAAGTTTCTTTTTGCTTTGGATTTGACTAAAATCACAAAAAAAACCATGAAATTATGTACGATAATAAAACCGGTTTTGCAAAAAGAATTTAATCACATACCGCACTTATGCACTGAACTTTTGACGGTACTTATTCATTTGTCCTGTTCTATCTTATTTTATATGACGCAAGTTTTATGTCAGTTATGTTACAATACTCAATATTTTAACATTCAACCGGAATAATGAAGTTATTGTCCATATTAAGGTTTGTAATATAAATGTCACATGGCCTGATAAAGGGTTAAGTGAGTTCTATGGCTCTACAAATTTTTAATGAATTGTTCCATGTACTCCCGAAAAGTATCAGTTGGCATTTGGAAGAGGACATTTAGCATTTGGAGACGAAAACAGGTTTCAAAGGAGAACGAGATACGTTGATTTTGATATTTCTAAAATTTTTGTCTATTTTATTCTTTAAAATGCCTCAAAATTATCTGCTCCTGGTTTGAAATTAAGGTTGGTGAGTTTTGAAAATTGGTCAAAATAATTGTCTTTATCCATCCGTAAATTTTTAAATGTAGCGATATGAATTTATTCAGATTTTCTGGTTGAATATATGTATTGGTTGTTTTATTTCTCTATCATCAGCATCATCAACGGCGCAACAACCGGTATCCGGTCTAGGCCTCCCTTAATAAGGAACTCCAGACATCCCGGTTTGGCGCCGAGGTTCACCAATTCGATATCTCTAAAAGCTGTCTGGCGTCCTGACCTGCGTCATCGCTCCATCTCAGGCAGGGTCTGTCTCGTCTTCTTTTTCTGCCACAGATATTGCCCTTTCCGCCATAGATATTGACTTTCCGGGCTGGATCATCCTCATCCACAAGGATTAAGTGACCCGCCCACCATAACCTATTGAGCCGGATTTTATCCACAACTTGACGGTCATGGTATCGCTCATAGATTTCGTCGTTATGTCGGCTACGGAATTTATATATTTTATTTCTCTATCACTTAGGTTAAATCAAAAGTGGAATTAGCCTCGAAGCGTTGCGATCAGGGCCTTCCATTTCCCATGTTTAACATATCCTCTCGCATGTATAACGAGCCCCGTTAAAGTTCGACTCCAAAATTCTTATCCCATTCGGTAGAAAGTTTGGCTCGTCTAAATTGAGTGCGCCACTTTTTTCGACCGTAAGGTTGCTCCGGGTGGAGTTTAGAGGTCTTCTAATCGCCGCCCAAGATATTAAGCCATTACTGTTTCGGTCGGCCCGTGTGTGGTTTGATATTGACTGTGATTTTCAGGCTCTCCTTAACGGGCGAGTTCTGATCAGTGCAGATTATAGATCATACCTCTCCACGATGTGTGCTATGCCAGTGACTCAACCCAGCACCTTCGTCTTTATTACAATTCACAATTTTTAGTAATCGAATGATAGTGAGTCGATTTCAATTCTAACTAGAGTTGAAAGGTACTTCGATGAATGCATAGCAATATCATACATGTAAGGTCAACGTTCCTATGTACAAAGTGTCTCGTTGGCGATGATCGTAATTTTAATGGTGGATGCACCATTCGTTTACGGAAAATTCTTCCACTGAATGGCAGTTACTTACTCAACAAAATTACAATTTTCCACACCTCCATCAGAAATAAATGAAAAAATACCCATTAATATGTAGTTTTCGAAAATGGTGTCAAATGTTACAAATCACCATCTCGAGTAAAGGTTCCTTGCAAAAATCCTAGATACCTATCGAAGTTCGCCTCGTTGGAGGTACCCAATGCTATGGCTGGCATGCGGCTCGTGATGAACTTTGCGAATGACTTGAATTCGGCACTTAGCTGAACAAAATTCCAATCAAATATCATGTCTGTATCGGCACCAAGATACAACTTGATTTTATCTAAGTACATTAAATGTGTCAGCTTGTAGTTAGCACTTAAGCCATATTTTGTTGCATAGTGATGGCCTCCATCATCATTTAGTAGACATGAAAGGGAGTGGTACTGAACTATAGAGAGCTCAAGAAGGAAGATACTGGCGGGCTCTGAGGCGTCGTTACCTTGAGATGAACGCACTAACAAGGTGCTATGCTACCCTTCCATAACCGCCGACAAATCAATACAATACAGGCTTAGGACATCGATTAAAGGATTATATATAGTTGTGCTGGCCGCAGAAATTAAAAAGAAGGTTTACTGCATATTCTTTAAGTACATTATCTCAAGAATTCTCTCTCTCAAGTTCTCATCAAATTTGGTGATAATCAGACCATTACGTCCGAAGTTATAGCTATTTACAATGAATTACCTCGTTTTCTTGCGTAGTTGTACCTAGGCTTTCGAACCTTCATCGCAGGATATACTGTTTGTAGTTGCAGCCACATGAGAAACTATAATGTCTTGTTGCCAGCATCAAATCGGGTTGGAGTCTGCAGAAGGAATACTGTATGATCCTGGAATCGACGACTCAATATAAATAGATAAGTTACTTTTTAAAACGAAAAACACAAATGTGGAAACTCATGATTTTGTAAATGTGCCTTTGTAGTGGCCACGATTACCAAAAAACTCCTAGTAGAATCAGCGCCAAGTTTTTCCACTTATTTATTAGGATAATAGATAGTCGTTGAACGAACAATTCTTAAAGAAAAACATTTTTTAATAAAAAAAAAACTCTTTTTAGGCAAAAAAAAACAAAAATTTCTACATCTGAAAAAAGTAAACATGTTGGTAAAAATGTCGTCATTTTGTTAATAGTCCGTATTTTGAGAAATCCTTCGTTCAGCGACTAGATATTAGGCCTACAAATAAGTTCTGTCGGTTTTCACAATAGATGGCGTAGCTTGTTTTTTATTCCATTGATCCACATTTCCAAACATTCATCGGAAAGCTACTGTCAATAGGCACAAACGTCAGTATAAATTATTTAATTGAAGTGTAAACAACAATACTTTTTTCATCAACGAAAATGGCCACTTTTGTACCAAATAATGTGTTTTTGCGGGGAGTTCTACTTCATTATTTCAATATGAAGAAAAAAGCAACCGAAAATCATCGCATTTTGGTGGAAGTTTATGGTGACCATGCTCTATCTGAACGAACGTGTCAGAGTGGTTTGGACGGTTTAAAAGTGGCAATTTTGACTTGGAACACGAAGAGCGCGCCGGACGGCCAACCATTTTTGAAGATGAAGAATTAGAAGCATTGCTCGACCAAGATCCATCGCAACCGGAAGAAGAACTTGGAGTCACTCGGCAAGCCATTTCCAACCGTTTAAAAGCAACGGGAATGATCCGAAAGGTCGGAAATTGGGTTCCGTATGAACTGAAGCCAAGAGACGTCGAACGCCGTTTTTTCACGTGCGAACATCTGCTCCAACGACAAGAAAGTAAGGGTTTTCTGCATCGAATAGTTACTGGCGATGAAAAGTGGATCCATTACGATAATCCCAAGAGTCGGGCAACGTGGGGATACCCCGGCCATGCCTCATCATCGACGGCCAAAGCGAATATTCATGGTGAGAAGATCATGCTGTGTATATGGTGGGACCAGCTGGGTGTGGTATACTATGAGCTGCTAAAACCGAACGAAACGGTCACGGGCAAACTCTACCGACGTCAAATGATGCGTTTGAGCCGCGAACTCAAGACAAAACGGCCTCAATACCAGCAAAGGCATGATACAGTTATTTTGCAACATGACAATGCTCGTCCACATGTTGCACAGCCCGTTAAAACATATCTAGAAACGTTGAAATGGGAAGTCCTACCCCACCCGCTGTACTCTCCAGACATTGCTCCTTCTGATTACCATTTGTTCCGGTCGATGCAGCATGGCTTGGCTGACCAGCACTTCTCCAATTACGACAAACTCAAAAAATGGCTCGATGAGTGAATAGCGGCCAAGCAGGCCAATTTTTGGCGCGATGGTATCTATGAATTGTCTGAAAGATGGAAGAAAGTTGTGGCTAGCGATGGGCAATACTTTGAACAATGAATGTATAACCAATTTTTCACAATAAAGCTTCAAATTTAAAGAAAAAACCGACAGAACTTATTTGTAGGCCCTATAAAACGATATACTAATGAAATTTTTTTTAAATTCTGATTTTGACTGTACCGTTATCGAGTTATCGTGTCCACCGCAAACCGTTCCCCAAAAAACCAACAGCTGTAGATTCACCATTTTCATATTTTGAAAAAAAATTTAATCAATGAAATTTAATGTCATATCACCCACTGAAATTGTACTCGTATATAACCCCTTAACCTGATGTGCGGGATGTTGACAAAAGTTGTTGCATAATTGATATAGCAACTTAAGACATTTTTTTTATTTCTAGTTGTCTGTCCTAAAAATACCGAATCAATAATGACTTGCTCTTCGCAACCAGTCCAGACGCCGTTCATTATATTTTATATTCGGGGGGTAAGCAAGAAATCGGTCTTATGTCTGCGGATTCCTGCACCGTGTCCTTTTTAATGACAAGATAGGCGTTCTTTGCAGTGAAGAAGGGTGAAAATGCCTTCGGCTGACTAATATCCTAGTTTATACTATGTGCCAATCGATTGCGCATTCTGGGAAATTTTTATATAAGAAATTCTAAACCCAATCTAGACCAGCGTCTCTCCAGTTCTTGGAGCTGTTTAACTATGGCTCGTCGAACCTCCCCTTAGGTAACATCTACGGTCGGTTAACCTTCAAACTCAACTCTAACATTGTTTTGCTTTGGTAACCGAAAACTACACTGTCTGGACACTCTGCTGGGTTTTGTTGAGTTATCTGAAAATGCTCCGCTGGTTCGTGGCTTATGTTGCATTCTCAACACGTTCGAAGTGACGACAGGAAGTTTCTGTTTGAGTGTGTTCGTAATTTCAAGTCTCATTGGGGATGACATACCTCTGCACTTTATTCACTACCTATTTGCTGGTATTGCTTGTATACCTTAAAGAGTCGCGCCGACGTTCCATACGAATTTTCCATTTTGGATATTTACGGTCGTTCAAACCAATAATTATTATTAATTTTAAAAAATTCTGTTTTTTTTTTTATTTTTACTAGGTCATATCAACAATAATAATGAACATTATCCCAGATGGCAATCCTGCGATCAATTTAACTTCCAATGCAAAAATAGGTGCAAAAGTAAGTTCAACGAATTTCTCTAAACACCATCTCTCCAAGTCACACTCATTACTTTCAGATTTGGCAAACAGAAAACAGTCATACAACAATTTATGGCGGTACTCCTCTGCAAGGCAATGACATGACTGAATCAGAGGTGAGGATTCGCAAAGGGGAGCTACTTGTTGGCGTATTGGACAAACAACAGTATGGAGCAACGCCCTATGGTCTTATACACTGCATGTATGAGGTAAATAGTACCTTTATAGTCCTCCACGAAACATGTTGTGATGTTTATATTTCCTTTCGAAACAGCTATACGGCGGCGATTGCTCCACGCGCTTATTGACGTCATTCACAAAACTTTTTACGTATTTTCTACAACGCGAAGGATTCACGCTTGGTGTGCACGATATTCTGATAACAGCTGAGGCAGATGAAAGTCGTCGAAAAATTATCAAGGAATGTCGCCAAGTGGGAAACTCTATTGCTGCAGAAGCGCTAGATCTCGATCCAGATATTTCACCCGAGATTCTTGCTGAAAAGATGAATGAAGCATACAAGGAGAATCCAAGATTTCGCGTGTTATTAGATAGGAAATATAAGTCCGTTCTAGATAACTACACGAATAACATAAACAAGTAAGTTGTGTTCTTTTAATATAAATCTCTAAGAAATACAAACCAGGTATTTTCTTCGCAGAACTTGCTTACCTGCAGGGTTAACGTGTAAATTCCCTGAAAATAATTTACAACTGATGGTGTTATCTGGTGCTAAAGGGTCGATGGTTAATACAATGCAAATTTCTTGTTTACTCGGTCAAATAGAATTGGAAGGAAAGCGTCCACCGCTCATGATTTCGGGTAATTATGATCTTTCAGCATAACAAAAATGATTTTAATGTAAGTTCACGCAATTTAGGAAAATCGTTACCAAGCTTCCCGAAATTCGAAACGTCTCCTCGATCAGGTGGTTTCATAGATGGACGTTTCATGACAGGAATCCAGCCTCAAGAATTTTTCTTCCATTGTATGGCAGGACGTGAAGTAAGTACCTTTGTTGTAATTCATTTGAAGTACTTTCGAGAAAATCTATCTAAATTAATTGATATTAGCATATTAAGCAGAAAACAATGTAGAGTCATAATTTAAAATTGAAGATGAATCCAATGATTACTTCATTGAAACGTGAAAAATTAATATTGATCCAACATTCTTCAGGGTCTTATCGATACTGCTGTAAAAACAAGTAGATCTGGTTACCTACAGCGCTGCTTAATCAAGCATTTGGAAGGTCTTAGTGTCGGATATGATCTTACAGTTCGGGACAGTGATAACTGTGTAGTGCAGGTAAAACCAAGCGGACGGTTCGCTGAATAACGATGTTCCCTAAAATCCTTCATTCTATTCTCATATTTTTTCACCCAGTTTCTCTACGGTGAAGATGGGTTGGATGTATGTAAATCACAATTTCTCAACATGAAAAATATGAAATTTTTGGACGAGAATCTTGATGTGATTAAACATGCGACTAGCGAGGACGACAAGGAGATTGATCAAAAGTTGCGGAAGTATCATAAAAAGTTAAGATCTTGGCGAAAAAAGAATCGTGATATTGCAAATAAGCAGAGGATTTCCAGTTTCCAGCAATTTTCTGCTGAACTTCGTACAGAGATCGAGGTGGAAAATCCTCGAAAGTTAAATAGGAAGACTGGTCGACTAAAGATTGATGAGAAGATTATTGCATTATGGAAAAAAGCTGATGTCGAACAGAAAGAAAGGTAAGAGAAACGGATCACATAATTTACGTTTTCTTATCTGAATCCGTTCTTATTTCCTTGGGTTGTTTTGTTTTCTGTTTCAGTTATTCGAAAAGATATAGTAAATGTCCCGATCCCTGTAATTCTAAATTTAAACCGGATTCATTTTACGGAGCGGTATCAGAATACTTAGAGAATCTAATGGAAAATTATACAGTGAAAGAACCTACCCGTAAAGATGAAATTAGAGATATATTATATACGAAAGGCATACGGTCAATAGCAGCACCTGGGGAGCCAGTTGGTAAGTTCCAATTTAGGGGTTTCTGTGCAATTTCCAAAAAGAGTTCTCTAATCGTAAAGCCTATATTTTCAGGATCCCTAGCAGCGCAATCAATCGGAGAACCTTCCACTCAAATGACACTCAACACTTTCCATTTTGCTGGGAGAGGCGAAATGAACGTTACTTTGGGTATTCCACGTCTCAGGGAAATCCTAATGTTAGCTTCTGTGAATATAAAAACTCCATCAATGGATATTCCATTTAAACCTAATCAAGAAAAAAATGCGGAAAAACTTAGAATAAAGTTGAACAGAGTTACACTGGCTGATGTTCTAGAACGTAAGCAAGAAAACTACTTTTGCAACCATAGCCCCAAAGCCATGATTATCTGAAAATATTCCAGATGTTAACTATATGCACCAGTTGGTTCTACAGCCGGAGAGATCATACCAATATCAGATATACTTCAAATTTCTACCAAGAGAGGCCTACGCTGAAGATTTCTGTGTAAAACCGAAACAGATCATAAAATATGTTAGTCAGACATTCATTAAATTGATGTTTAGGGCTATCGGTAGATCAGCGAAAAGTAAACATACAGTGTGAGTAGTCAAAGCATGCCTTTGAATCCTATTCCTGTTTTACTCATCCTTCCATTATTGTTGGCTTTCTAGTGTTGAAATCGGTGACAAAGAATCTAAAGGAGATAATGCGCAAGACGACGATGATCGCGATGTTGAAGGCACAAATAATGAACCAAATGCCGAAATAAATGACTCTTCAGACGATGAGCTTGCTACGGTAAACTGTCTGTTATAAAAAGAAACAGTAAATTTTGACCTAACCAATTGCAGGGTGAAGATGACGCGACGGGGATAAAATTGAAAACTAAAAAGCAAGATGAATTGGAGTATGATGAACCCGAAGTAGAAGAAGAGCAGATGGATGCTGATGGTAGATTATGTCATATTTGTGTGGCCAAATCAAATTAATTATTATATTTTGTTTCGCTCAGGGGCCGAAGAAGATGACGCGCTGGATGATCAGGACAGCAGTCAAGAGGATCATTCCGAAGAAATGAATGCAAATGATTTATTCGAATCGGTCATGAGTAACAAAATGGTGAATGATTACGAATACGACAGAGTGAACTATTTGTGGTGCAAAATAACTTTCAATGTGAGTGTTTTCTGACGCCTGCAATATTGTTGAACGTTTCGTTAAAAACTTTCATTACAGCTACCTATAAAGTATAAGAAGATTGATATTTCCAACATAATCAGGGAAGTTGCGAAAAAGGCAGTCATTCACGAAGTAGAAAATATAAAACGAGCTATTACGTACACAAACAATAGTGACATTACTCTGAAGACAGATGGGATCAACATTGTTGTAAGCAAATGAATTAATCCTTACATATCATTTGATGACAACCGATTTTTTTCTAACCATTCCTGGCTCTATAAAAGTTTCTTTTTATCTTGCTTCCTGCACTAATCAAATGTTTCACTTTTTCAGGAAATGTTCAAATACAATAAAATATTGGATCTAAATCGACTCTACACAAATGACGTCCATGCCGTAGCTAAAACCTATGGCATTGAAGCAGCAGCCAGAGTTATTGTGAAAGAAGTAAAGAATGTGTTTCAAGTGTATGGTATCACGGTGAATCCTCGCCATTTGCTATTGATTGCGGATTATATGACGTTTGATGGTACATTCAAGCCGTTGAGTCGAAAAGGAATGGAATATTCGTCATCACCACTTCAGCAAATGTCATTCGAATCCTGTCTCCAATTCTTGAAATCAGCGACAATACTGGGTATAGCTTATGAAATTGTTGATTGGCACAGTTATAACTTTCTACTTTTCAATACTTTCTCAGGCAAAGAAGATGATTTGGGCTCGCCTTCGGGAAGACTTATGGTTGGTTTACCTATTAAAAGTGGCACAGGGGCATTCTCACTGATGACCAAAATTTGTTGAATTAATGAATATTTTAAATATATAACATTGAAAGAATACATCTGAAATAGTAATTTTATTCTTGTCTGGTTTCTCTATTGGCTTAGGAAAGTTATGTGTAAGTATTTGAGCACGGAACCATTGGAATACGTTCTGCTGTACATTATGGTATGGTCTTATTTCGAGAAGACATTGCTACTGTCAATAAGTTCAATTGCTGCAACAGGCGCAACATTACAAAAATGTCAACAATGATGTGTTTCCCTTATGTGGAGAACATGCATACTTTCTCCGTGTCCTAACCAGTTCTTCCGCGTCTTACATCATTCTTCCAATTTGCGAAGTAAAACTGTATAAACAAGGTACACCCTCCCTATTTTGTTTTCCCTCTTGCGTACGACACTCCACATGTACTGGAGACCTATGGGCTTTTAATATGGATGGTGGTAATTTGCAATTCATTTCGTAATGCGATACACGGCAGTGAAACAATTTTATCGGCAGTTTCTGCTTCCATGACCAATGTAATGGTAAATTTCTTTTTATCGGGTGCACGCTACTCCTGTAGCGATCATTAGGACTCCCTCGCATTCTTCAATCTACTTCCACGTTTCGCAGTCAGCTAGCCCCTTGTTGGTACTTTTGGAATGTGGTGGACAACTTGATAGCAGACGCGACACCCAAGTGAAGATCTGCGATTATCAAATGGCGTCTTTTTTGAACCGATGCGATGCAGCTGTTTTGCGGCGCGATTCAAACTCGGCACAGGGGAATCCAGAGCGGAAGCCAGCTTCCTGTTTAAGCTTTTGACATGCTATTTGGTGCGTTACAGGATGATTCAAGCTTCCATCTTTGCGACAGTAGGAAGCACACAGTAGCTGTCGTACTCAAGGCAGATGTTCTTTGGATCTTTAACAATCACTCCTTCCACACCTCTGTAAGGAAACTTTTTCTTACGAGTAGTCACGACACACAAGCGGTAAGCGGGTCAGTTAGGCATTCAAATCACCCGTCATGATCACAATGTCACCTATAAAAAGCTTCTCTTGAAATGCATGTAGTTCCTATAATATACCTTAAATCTCCAGTGGTGTTTCCATACCAGTCTAGAGTTCATCTGGCGGTAAGATAAGATCGCATTCTTCTGCTTCTATAGTTTCTTTGTAGGTGCAAGTAGAGACGTCTATCTATGGATGGTGTATATTTCCGCCTAAAATATACTAGTATGCTTACCATTGGTACAAACCACATTTTTTTTGGATCAATGACTTCTGCACCCGTTACCACTGCTGTGAGGGACCCGTCAATATATAAGGTAATCAGATGCTTCTTTGACCGTCAGACATATTGAAGAGTGTTCCCTTGGGTGTATTTATTTATGAAGATGACAAGGCATCAATCTTAGAAGGACCTCCAGGAATGCCATTGCGCATGTTCCTAACGCCTCAGTGTTGCACACACTTGTCAGTCGTTGAAGTTCTTATAAGTCCCTGACTGTTACGCCAAATTTAATTCTGTCCGCCCAGATTACTGCTCCATAGGTAGTCAGTGGCTTTACTATCGCAGTATACATTCAGCATTATATGTGTGCATTGCATCCTTCTTTCTTCCCTGCTATGGACTTGCAATTCTTTCTTTAACTTCTCTCCATATTTCACATATTTCCAACGTTACCTATTTCAAAATAGCTTTTGGTCTACTGTAATTCTGTAATACTTGACTTCTGTTTCGTGTTTAACTTCTATGCCGTGCAGTCTAGCCGTTCTTAAGTGATCAAGCTTAGGCTTCCTAGTGAGCAGTAATATGGTGCACTTGGCTGGATTGGTGCTCAGCCCTGCTGCACCAGTTCGTGCAACCAATTGGAATTGGCACATCCAGGAAGCAAGGGTGTTTGTGATTCCTTTGTGCTAAGGAAAGTCTATATTATATTCCTGAATGCGGTGCGCATGTCATAAGCACCTTCGATCTCCAAAGAAAACAAACGGAGCTATTTTTGTGGTATCTGCTACGTCACGTCATAAATCCGTGTTGGAAAGCCCGAATATCTAGTGTAGTTGTCCAGGACCTTCGCCACTTTTCTCAGTACGAATAATGTCAGTGAATGGGGTAGGTAAGTAGGTAGGTATTAGTGGCCGCTCCGAGGAGCCCAATTAGCGCTTTGGTGCGCCGTTTTGATGCCACAAACTCCTAAGACCGTGACTGTTGTTATGGGCAGAGGGAGGCAGAGTCCAGCCGGCTCAGATCTTCAGAGCCAGCCCATAGCCTTCACGAAGGAAAGCAGCTCTTCTACCCTGCAGCTAGAACTCTCTCTGAGGTCCCCAAAGAATGGTTTACCCAATGTCCGCAGCCTGACTCTAGCCAGAGCTGGGCAATCGCAGAGAAAGTGCATGAGGGTTTCCCTCCGTTCTCCGCAGCTTCGGCAATGCGAGTTGTAGGGTATACCGACCCTAGGGGCATGGTCCCCTATGGGCCAGTACCCCATGCAGACTGCCGTAATCTTGAATGCATTTGCATGCATCTGACACGGGAGCTCTCGTAATCGGGCTATGTTATAAGCGGACCAAATTCTTCTTGACTTGGCACAACTTGTAAGCCTTCGCCATCTCAGGCCCGCGCCTGCAAGGTAGGGCGAGTAGGCTCGCCCCGGACAGCCGCCAGCGGAACCGGAATTCCAATATCGCCAGTACTTCCGCCTGGAATACACTGGCGAAACCTGGGAGACCATACGACTTGGATACACCGTGTGTATTCGAGAAAACCCCCGCGCCAACTCCACAGGCCATCTTTGATCCGTCCGTAAAGAATACTGTATCATAGTCTTGCAACACGCCGCCGGTCTTCCACTTTGCCCTGTTTGGAAGGTCCACAGCAAAGTTTCTCGTAAAGTTCAGCTTGTGTGTGGCATAGTCCGTGGGGAATGCCCAGATTTCCCGAAGTATTTCATCTAGGATGTTGCTGTGGCCGTAGGACTTCGCTGCCCAGCATCCGGACTCACGTAGTCTGACGGCACTGCACGCTGCAATATATATAATGTGGAGGTCTAGGGGGAGGAAATGCAGGAGTACATTGAGAGCATCTGCCGGGCAGAACTGCAGAGCCCCAGTAGCACCTGCACACGCGATTCTTTGAATCCTATTAAGCTTCGTTCTATTGTATTTTTCCTTCAAAGCCCGCCACCATACAATAGAGTCGTACGTTAGGATCGGACGCACTACAGCGGTGTACATCCAGATAACCATCCTCGGCAGAATACCCCATTTCTTTGCAAAGGTTCTCTTACAGGCATAGAAGGCTATACAGGCCTTAACCCTCAGTTCTGTGTTCAATCTCCAATTTAGCTTAGGATCCAGGATTACACCCAGATACTTTACATTAGAGGAAAGAACCAATCTTTGTTCATTCAGCCGTGGTAGATGGAATTCCGGTATCCTTGTCTTGGTGGTGAATAGCATCAGTTGCGTTTTGGTTGGGTTTATGCTGAGTCCGCATCTTGCGGCCCACAGGCACATCTTTCGCAATGCTCCTTCCATGATGTCGCTCATAATGGACAGAAACATCCCTGATACTAATATCACCAAGTCGTCGGCATACGCCACCACCTTCACCCCGCTGCTGTCCAATGTAAGTAAAATTTTGTCCATTACTATTAGCCAGAGCACCGGTGGCGCCATCCTGGGGCGTGCCTCTGTTTACAGCTCTGGTCAAGTGGTGGCCTCCCAGATCCGACTGGTTTATCCTGGTACTTAGCATGGATATAATCCAATGCGTGAGATATCCCCCCAATCCAATACCGGTCAAGGCTTCCTTGATGGTGTTGGTACTGACGTTGTTAAAAGCTCCTTTTGTATCCAAGAAGGCAGCAAGGGTATACTGCTTGTACTGCAGCGACCGCTCAACCGTGCCAATTACCTCGTGGAGGGCGGTTTCTGTGGATTTTCCTTTGAGGTAGGCATGCTGGGACTTAGAGAAAGGCGTTCTCTTCATAATCGTCCTTCAAGCGCATTCTTAATTTTCATTTGCTGCCTTGAATGACTAGGGACTACTATTCGCAATAGGTCAAATTTACCTCAATTATTTACTGAGACGCCTAGATGTTATACGGCAATTCAGACTATATCAACTCTTCCTTCCTGTTTTCTCAAATCGACTTGAAATCGCTTTGAGCGGGGTGCAGTATTTCTAACCCTAGTTCTGTTGAATAGGTTCCTTCCAGTTATCAATGTCGAACAGAAACATTGTAACTTCTTTCGATCAAATGATCGGTAGGTCGTTGCGGCATGCTTCGATAAAGCGCATATATTTGTGGCTATCCAAGTCTTGTCAAACCCCTGAAGTTTCACTTTCAACGTTCGATGGAAAGATCAAAACCTCCCAAGGAATCATATTCACAAACCTTCGTAATACAATACCAGACCATACATTCGACTCCCATATTTTTAAAGCCCGCTCATGAGCCAGTGAGTTTTTACAACGATGGAGACTCATAGCCGAATAAACTTATTGTGTTACACGCTGACAGTTCCCATAACCTTGTACCGGACTGCTGTTAGCCGATGTGTAAGGCTTCAGTGCATTCGCCTACTGCATCTGAAACCTGGAAGGTGTCCATAACTGTTATTCGGAAGCTCGAAGCGTTCATAAATTCATGTCTGCCTCTTCATCGGCTTACGGGGCGGATACCCTTGTACATGTAGATGTGGGTTAACCTGGGGCCGGCAGCGTGGGAGTGGCTAACGCGCTATGCCCTATAGAGGTTTATGGCAACCATTATAGGGTCTATGAAAAATATACAGTGAACGGCATGATTGTGTGTTTGTGTTCCCGTATATGTATGCGAAAAAGAATTTCAATATAGTGTTAAGAATAAGGGGCAAACGGGATCGAACGGAAGTATATTTTTCGCTGTTTGTATGTCTCCTTATCCCTCTTTTTCATTCACTGTTAACACACCATTAGGAGGTTTTCAGAACCGACTTTTTTATTACGTAGATCTTTAGCTTATCTATCCTAGAATACGCTGCAGAAATTTCAAGTCGAAATTCGTATTGCTTTACGTCGAGTCCACATGTTTCCCAAGCCTTCAGAAAAAATCGTAAGCGCAAACGTGTGGATAATGTGTTTGGCTTGGTAGCTAGTGCTTGCGGGAATTCTAACTCATAAAGTAATAAACCGATCATTATGAAATTGAGAAGTATAATTCCTTGCAAAATTATAGAGAATATCAACCAACATTTGGGATATCATATTTTTATGAGTACCTTTTTTGAGGTTTTGTATGAAACAAGATATTACTAAAATTGGTTCAATGGCTGTCTGTCCGTCTGTCCGATTTTTTTTGTTCTTTTTATACGTTGAAAGGTGGAACGATTCAAAACCTATCGCTGGCTCCTGCCATACGGTTATGTGAGACTTTTACTCACTAAAACCACCTCCTTCTCGCTTCGCTTACCCCGCGGGAATGCCATTTCGGTGTTACGTCACGGGGCAGAAGCAATTATGAATTGCGGCTCCTGTTGTTATTTGTAACTCTCCTCCGAAGTTCCTCCCTCCTCAGCAGATTGTGGATCGCCTTCATTAATTTTTCCACCGCCCTCCAAGATGTTTCAGAGGCTAACAACACGATATTCTCGGGTGTGAACCGTGTCCCAGCGTCAATTTCCGCCTCCGCTTTGTGTGCGGCGAACCGCGGCCAGTTAAAAACAACATGTTCCGCATTCTCCGAAATCATCACGCATGTCGGGCAGTCGGGGAGTCATCACGCCCGAAGCGATAAAGGTATACACGGCACCCTCCGTGACGGCTTAGGAATTGAGTTAGGTGTTAACTAACCTCACCGTGCCTTCGTTTGATCCATTTAAAGACATCTAGAATAATCCTGTGTATCCAGTGTCCTTTAGGTGAATCATCCCATCTTTTTTGCCATTCCAAAGTAGATTCACTTCGTGGCAATTGCCGACGATAGGTATAGGACTCGCCGATTGCATATGATGGGTCATAGAGAGATCATGCCTGCTATCACACAAGCTGCTTCGTCTGATGTTGTATGGTAAGAGCACGACGTTCGCAATGCACTCAATCGGTATGGGGCTGCGATTTTTCTTCTATTTGCTTCCAACCTCAAAGACGGTTCCCAGACTAGAGCTGCATAAACCAAGATCGAGCTGATAACTCTCGAGATCAGGAGCCGACGGCTTTGACTAGGACCACCTATATTTGGTAACATTCTTGCCAACAATCTAGACAAATTTGTTTGGTCACCCATGACTCCTAGGTATTTAAGCGTTGGCTACGACTGTATGATGTGTTCACCAATCCTGATCTTTATCGACGTTTGCTTCCTTCGCTTGGTGACGAAAAGTACCTCGGTTTTATGCTCCTCGAGCGCCAGACCAGCGTCCTCTAACCAAGACCTGATTTCAAAAATTGCCCCGTTTGCGAGTATTTCGATCTCATCAATATATTGTGCCACAATAGTCACTCCGATATCATCTGCGAAGGCAATGATTTTCAATTCTTTGGGCAGTTGCAACTTTAAAATTCCGTCATACATTATTATCCACAGGAGAGGACCGAGGACTGATCCTTGTGGAACCACGCAGGTTGTTGTATACGTCTTAGGTCCATCGTCCGAAAAATCCTGAAAAATTCCATGATTATGTGCACCAGGTATTTAGGACCGCCCAATTTGGCTAAAGCCGTAATTATTTTGCTCCATTTTGCGGTATTAAAGAGTAACTACCGCGCAAGATTTATTGGCCTCCATTGCTTTTTCCGCAATTTCCGTCACCGTCCTGATGGAATCGACAGTGGATCTTGCCTTTCGGAATCCGATCTGCCTGTCTGGAAGACCACCCTACTTCTATCTGCACAGTGTTTAGGGTTCGATTCACTTGAAACTTGTGGGAAAAGAGTTCTAGTCATATCCCGCAGCACATTAGGGTTGGTAATCGGCGGTGAGCGCTTTCCCTTGATTGACGTCATAAAAGTCCGTTTCCTTGCATAACCTCTTGAAGTGTTCAGTTATACTTCTAGAGATGGCTGCTTGCAATTCTTTCTTCGCCTTCTTATATCGGTTGTGCAACTTTTCAGACTGAAGCCGATTTCTGCTACGTTGCCTGTGTCTTCCAAACTTTACGAAGTTCTTCGATTTCGACATTCCACCAGAAGTTGGGCGTTAAAATCGCCAGCTGTTATTATGGTGGCTTGCTTTGGAAGCTAATTTTTCTACCATCAGTACGAATTCCAAGACACCACTGTGGAAGTTCTTGAAATATTCACATATAATGGCAACGCCAATTTCATTTTCCAGCACGCTTTGAGGGAGCAGCTCCTGAGCTGCCTGGCAATGGTTTAAATTCAGCTGTAGATACTTCATTTACAAAAAGCTGAAGTCGCCTTTTTAAACGCCGGACATCTGTAACTGCTATCATATGATCGACGTTACCTTCCTGTGTTTCTCTATTTTGCCAACAGTAATATCCTTTTTTGCTGCTTCGAATGGTAAAACTATTGTGGCCGTCTGAGTTCGACCACATGCTTCACGGAGCCTTATCACATTGGACTCAAGGATCGAATCTAGCCCGAGTTGAGTCTTTAAGGTCTGGCAGATTTCCGCTCTTGTGGTGATCTCATCTAGGTGCTTGCATTCAATCAGTATTGAGTCTTGGCTCATCTTTACTTTCGCTACTTTGCCCAGTGACGACTCGATCTTCTTATGTAGATCGTGGGACTTACTCTCCGCCGGCTTAAGCTTAAGGAGCAAATCGCCTTTCTGTATGCGTCTTATACAGTTCACGTGTTCTCCCAGGTCCAAGAAGGAATTGTCTGTTTTGACTTTCCGCAAGATTTCCCCATATGTCAGGTCGCTTGTTGATTTTATAATCAGCGCATCGGGCCGTCACCTCTTTTATGGCCTACCTTTTCGCTCTACTTTAGTCCAAGTAAAATCACTGACACCTATCTCCTGATAGTAGACTTTCACCGGGAAAGTTTGTTGATTGCACATGTTGTGTTTTACGCTTCTTGCGCTTTGGTGTCCGCTCTGGAGATTCGCCGTCCGTGTGTCCATCTCTCCGTCTGTCACACCCGATTTACTCGGAAACTACTCAACCGATTGTCACGAAATTTGGTGGGAACATGTGGTCTGTGTGTCCCTTTACATGTAGCGATTGGCGCCTTTTTATGTTGAGTTTGAAGGGGGGCTCCCCATACTTGCAAAAAGGGGGTGTACACTTTTTTTTCACAGAATGTGGGGAATCAAACGAAAGGGCTCGGTTGGTACTTTTGAAACTGATCTTATTTCTGATATTGGGTGAAATATAAGGGAGATAGAGCTCAAAATATGTGCCCCAAAAGTGAAACAGGTCTCGTTCTCAGAACCTACCCAACCGAAAAATCTGAAAAAAAAATCACAGAGTTGCAACTATACGGAATCTAGGCCCCAAAATACATCCCATTCGGATGTCTACAAATGTGTCGGAATATTTTGTATTCTTAGCTATGCATGAATGGAAAGTCGTGCATAGAGAGTTGCTCACATAAGATGAACACAAAACCTTTATATCCGAAGCGCCCAGCTTCCGGCATCCCCACTTGTTTTAACTTAAACAACGAAAAACGAACTTAATGTCAACGAAGCTCGGAAATTCCGGTTCCTCAAAAAAACGAAGAGAAATTTTGAAAATCGTGTTTTCGAAATGCAAATCTTGTTAAGTTTAAAGGCAACTCTAAAGAATAAAACAAAAAACTAAACAAGCAAAACGAATAATAAATGGCCCAGCAATATTAAAAATTATCTGGAAAAACGTGATTTCACAAATACAATTTATATGAAAAATGTGTTGTTTTGTATCTTCTTGTTAATGGTGACTTTTAGGAAATTTGAAAGAAAAATATTGGGAGTTTCGACTTGTAATTTTGAGAGATGGTTGTGATTTTAGCAACATGAACTTTCTTAAAGTGTGGGCTCTGACTAACACTTTTGCAAACACATCATTTGATCCAATACAATTTTATTTGAACGAATTATTGCTTATCTCCAGCTGGTGGTCCGTAAGCTAATCAATGCGACCTTCCTTATCAATAAAGGCCTCGCTTGCGAAAAGCAACCTTTACAGACAATATTTTCAATTTCCCGGATCAGAGAGTAATTGATCAAGTTAATTCAGTAGAACAGAATATTGTAAGAAGTTCTATTCAACGTAACATTGTGCATCCATCGTTCAGGGTAGTGTTTGAAATGGAAAGTGTTTGCTAATATGTTTTGCTGTGAGTTCTGTGAATGAATTGGAAAAAAGTGTTTGGAATCTCTCTATCTCTCAAAATACGCATTCGGAGATATTCTTCATTTGTTATTTGCAATTTTTCATTAGTTGCTTTGTTGTGATCTTAGAAATGTTTTTTTGCTGCGACTCTTAAGATTCCTCACTGAAATGGAATAATCTTTGAAGCTTTGAATCTGGTTTTTCATCCTATGTGCTGTGGTTATCTCCATACTCCAACTTACAATAGACACGCTTTGTACAAAAATTGCTTTTTAAAGCCTTAGCGCTTACTGTTTACGCTTATGACCACAATTAAAAAAAAAGTCTTCCTTTATATTTTCTGCCTCTAACCTTTCGGAAGGGCTTCAATTTCTTTCCTGTAAAACTGCTCGTTTTTACCCATGAAAAACTTTCCAAGTCCGCTTCAAAACTCGCCTTTAGTATTACAACATCGTATTTGGTCCGCAGTGAATTATACACATCTATGGTTTCCTTGATTTTCCCTAATAATTTTGCTGCATTTTCGTATTTCCCCGATGAACTTTACATTATGAAGTTTATATCTTTGCTTAAATTCATCAAACCAACCGTAACTTGCATCAAAAGTATCGCTGCTGTACTTTCTTTCATTCATTTACTTCACTTTTGTCGTAATAGTTATCATCATCATCAGCGGCGCAACAACCAGTATCCGGTCTAGGCCTCCCTTAATAAGGAACTCCAGACATCCCGGTTTTCCGCCAATTCGATATCCCTAAAAGCTGTCTGGCGTCCTGGCCTAGGCCATCGCTCCATCTTAGGCAGGGTCTGCTTCGTCTTCTTTTTCTACCATAGATATTGCCCTTATAGACTTTCCGGGCTGGATCATCCTCATCCATACGGATTAAGTGACCCGCCCACCGTAACCTATTGAGCCGGATTTTATCCACAATCGGACGGTCATGATATCTCATAGATTTCGTCGTTATGTAGGCTACGTAATCGTCCGTCCTCATGTAGGGGGCCAAGAATTCTTCGGAGGATTCTTCTCTCGAACGCGGCCAAGAGTTCGCAATCTTTCTTGCTAAGAACCCAAATTTTCGAGGAATACATGAGATCATAGTCTTGTACATTAAGAGCTTCGACTCTATGGTGAGACGTTTCGAGCGGAACAGTTTTTGTAAGCTGAAATAAGTTCTGTTGGCTGCCAACAACCGTGCGTGGATTTTATCATCGTAGCTGTTATCGGTTCTGATTTTCAACCCTAGATAGGAGAAATTATCAACGGTCTCAAAGTTGCATTCTCCTATCCTTATTCTTCGTGTTTGACCAGTGCGGTTTGATGTTGTTGATGGTGTTGACGTTGCCACCATATATTTTGTCTTGCCTTCATTGATGTGCAGTCCAAGATCTCGCGCCGCCTGCTTGATCTGGATGAAGGCAGTTTGTACGTCTCGGGTGGTTCCTCCCATGATGTCGATATCGTCAGCATAGGCCAGTAGTTGGGTGGACTTAAAGAGGATCGTACCTCTTGCATTTACCTCAGCATCACGGAGCACTGTTTCGACAGCCAGGTTAAAGAGGACTCATGACAGGGCATCCCTTTGTCTTAGACCGTTGTTGATGTCGAATAGTCTTGAGAGTGATTCTGCTGCTTTTATCTGGCCTCGCATTGGTCAGGGTCAGCCTAGTCAGTCTTATCAATTTCTTCGGGATACCGAATTCTCTCATGGCCGTGTGCAGTTTTACCCTGGCTATGCTATCATAAGCGGCTTTAAAGTTGATGAAAAGATCATGCAACTGATGTTCATATTCCAACAGTTTTCCATCGCTTTCCGAAGAGAGAAAATCGAATCTGTTGTTGATTTGCCTGGAGTGAAGCCTCTTTGGTATGGGCCGATGATGTTCTCGGCGTATGGGGCTATACGATCTAGCAAGAAAGCGGAGAATATCTTATAGATGGTACTCAGCAACGTGATACCTCTATAATTGTTGCACTGTGTGATATCTCCCTTTTTATATATGAGACAGATAATGCCTCGTTGTCAATCGTCAGGCATTGATTCGCTGTCCCACACCTTGAGCACAAGTTGATGAACCACTTGGTGTAACTGGTCGCCTCCATATTTAATCAATTCGGCTGTAATTCCAGCGGCTCCTGGCGACTTATAATTTTTTAACCGATAAATTGTACGGACTGTTTCTCCTATACTTGGTGATGGCAGTATTTGTCCGTCGTCTTCAGTTGGCGGGACCTCCAACCCGCCAATGTTCTGGCTTTTCAGTAGCTCATCAAAGTACTCAATGCATCGCTCCAATATGCCAATTCTATCGAAATTAGATTTCCCTCTTTGTCTCGACAGGATGAACTTCGTGGTGTATAAGGTTTCATCCTGCTGACTTATTTGTAAACTTCCGCGCCTGGTGCGGTTGCTCCCTGTTCTTTTCTAGCTCACAGACTTGTTGGTTCTCGCAGGCTTTCTTTTTCCGTCTGTAAAGTCGCTTCTCCGCTCGACGGAATTCGTGATAAGTCTCTGCGCGTGCCCCCGTTCTTTAAGAACGCGACATTACTCGGTATGCAGCATTCTTCCGTTCCGTAGCTAGCTTACATTCATCGTCAAACCAGCTGTTCTGGCTCCTTTTGCGGCTGTATGTTTATGACCGTATCAATGATAACGTTCTTCAGGTGGTTGTGAAGATCATTTGTTGATGCTTCATCTCCAGGTCCTACAGGTCTCTTATAGGTGTCGCGTAGGGCTGTGTTGTGGATGGCTTTAGTGTTAACTCTCACCTGATTGTCAGAGGGGATTCTGGGTGGAGTTGTTATTCGAGCTCGGAGCACCATGCCAACGAGATAGTGATCCGAATCTATATTGGCCCCCTATATGTTCTGACATCCATTAAGGCTGAGAGGTGGCGGCGTTCGATCAACACGCGGTCAATTTGGTTGAAAGTGGTCCCGTCTGGAGAGGTCCACATATGTTTGTGGACCGCTTTCCGCGCAAACCAGGTACTTCCAACAACCATTTCGTGTGACCCTGCTAATTGAATGCTCCGCAGTCCGTTATCATTTGTATTTTCGTGTAAGCTATGGGAGCCAACGTATCGCCTGAATACGGGCTCCGTCCCTACTTGGCTGTTAAAATCCCCAAGTATGATTTTGATATTATATCTGGGACAGGCTTCGAGGGTTCGTTCTACTGCCTCGTAGAAGGTATCCTTCTCCGACTCTGCAGTTTCCTCTGTAGGGGCGTGAACGTTAATGAGGCTTATATTTCCAAACTTGCCTCGCAAGCGCAGAGTGCATAGCCGTTCGCTTATGTTTTCAAAGCCGATAACAGCAGGTTTCATTTTTTGGCTGACTAAGAAACCTACTCCGAACACATGGTTTACTGGATGGCCACTATAATATATGGTGTAACGGCTCTTCTCCAGGAAACCGGTCCCTGTCCAACGCATCTCCTGTAACGCTGTTACATCACCCCTATATTGGGACAGGGTATCGACTAGCTGCTCAGCAACTTTATCTTTGTACAGAGAGCGCACGTTCCATGAGAAAATGCACAAATCGTTATTCCTTTGTCGTTGCCGCGTTCGTCATTGTATAATCCGTCCAATCCGAGGCTCCTGTTGTGGCTTCGTAACAAGCTGTTTTCCGTGAAGCCCTACCCAACTGCCAACCTGGAGGAGCAGTTGGTACAATTTGTCCCGTTTTTAGGCGCGGGAGACTCGCCTTCATCCTTCTCCGTGTGATCTGGAGCTTCTTTTTGACGAGATTTAAACAATTTTCCGTGATTTTTTCAATTTTGGATTCGTATCTCACCATGAGCACCCTGGACTGTTCCGTTCCCGGTAAGTTCTCTCGATCGTTCCTTTTCGTTTTTTAGCGTAGAAGCCATGGAACCATTTCCGACTCCACAGAATGGCTCTGGCCCGTATAGCAGGGTCGCTGCTCCTTTCTGGGCCAGCTCGTCCGCCACCCCATTGCCTTCGAACACAATGTGGCCTGGAATCCAGGTTCAGATCTTATTGAGCGAGTCGAGCGTGTTTAGTCTGTTAAGAAATTCCCATACCAGTTTGAAGTTTACCTGGTATGAGCTAAGTGCTTTGGTAGCCGCTCGGCTCTAACCGATAGCAATGTTCGGCCCTCTATAATTCTTTTTGAGTTTGAAGTAGACACATATATCTCTGGCGTATATTTCCGCCTGCAATATGCTGGTATGCTTACCCATTGGTTCAAGGTTCAAGGGCACTAATGATCCTAGTGCCTGCTCCCTCTGCCGTAAAGAATCCGTCAGTATACCAGATAATCAGTTGCTGGTTCAAGTCGTATGTGAATGCTCGAACGTGTTTCAAACTTCTTATCGAAGTGAAACCTCATTGTCAGGTTGTCCCTTCGTATCAGTAATTCGAGATACCGCTGTTGCGTCGAGTTGCGATCTGTCTGCCCAGAATACCGCCCCATAAATAATCATTGGCCCTACTATTGCATTTTTCATTTTTCCCTGCTATGAAACTGCAGGTTATCAGAGCCCCTGTGGCTTTTCGTACTATGTTTTCGCTCTAGTGTAATTCCCAAATATTTGACCTCTTTTACTCGTTTCATGTCCATGTCATCTAATGGCTCTCAGATTATTAAACTTGCGCTTGCTACTAATGGTGCTATTATACATGGGCCTTAGCTGGATTTATGCGCAGCCCCGCCCCACCCCATCTTGTGTACAACCTTGAGTAGTGTTTGTGATAATAGAATTTGAACCTGTCGCTACTTTTATTTGTCTACTCTCTAACATTCTGCCCATCCAGGAGGCCAGAACATTTCCCACTCCCTTGCGGATTAGGGTGATGTGCCCTCCTGCGATGTTCAAAACGCCTGCGACGTTCAAAACGCGGTAAGGGTGTTAGCACATTAGAATGTTAGCTCTAATATGGTTTTCTACAGTGGCGTGGTGTGGGTTGAGAACAAGAGAAACAACCGTAAAATCTAGATACGAATAAATATATCGTAAATAAATAAATAAAATAGTTTGAGTATGGTAGTTAGTCTGTATTTTTAAATGTTTTATAAGTGATAATCTGCAATGAGTACCCCATCCCACCAGTAGTTTGGTCTCCTACTGGGAAATGAGCACCTCCTAGGCATGGACGCGTCTCATGCTTTGGCGATACATTGGGCCACATAGACGGCTCTTTCCGTAGTGGCGCCTGCTTTATCAAGTTGATCTAACCACACCTCTATGAAGGTCTGCTACTCCAAAGCTTTTGCAGATCAGCCTGAAATCTTTCTCGGTTTCGGGCATGATGGGTCTTTGCCCTGTGGGTCGAGACTTGTCTCAAAGAAGATTGCCTGTTAATCCCTGTGGGTGTAGCGTTCGCTGACGCACCAGGATATAATCCGCGCCAGCGTAGGGTTGAAAAAGGTCAAGTTTACAGCCGAACCTGACTCCCTTTTCTGAAAAGTGTTGTAGCACCTTCGTTAGCCAAAACTATGTCCATCCGCGCAAAAGCTTCAAATAAACATTATATGCCCAGGTGGCCAAGTTTTCCACCACCGAGGCATTGTGGTTGAGGGATATCAACGACCAGGAGCCCCCTTGCTCACTCCCAAAAGCCGCCGGTATTGAGGTTCCGAGTCCCTGCACCGTAAGTTTCCTCCTTCTCTCGTCTTCCGTGGTGTTTTTATATTCTGGGTATCCTTCCCATAGCCATTTTCGTCTACGCAGCAGAGATAAGCAAACACTAGGCCATGCACAGTTAGAAAAGAAAGTGCATGAACACATATTTACACATCAATAAGTATACCGTATCCGCCAACTGGGGTCGCGCCTGATGGGAGATTTGGCAACTCCTCACAGGTCCGTTTGGCTGAGGCAGCCGATTAACTCGGAAACGGCTGAACCGATGGTCATGAAATTTGAGAACATGTGTTTTGTGTTAAGTTTGAAAGGGGGGGTTGCCTATACATGCGAAAGGGACCAAGGGACATTTGTCTAATCCAAATTCCATCCCAATATGGCTGAACATGTCTACTAATCGCAATAGACTTCTAAGGTGGTCATAAGTACCAGCATACAGCTTGATGTCTCATCTAAATACATCAAGTGTTAGTCAGCTTACACTTAGCATGTAGGCCATATTTGATTGCAAAACCATGTCCTCAAGCATCATTCAGTAGCCATGAAAGGGGTTCAGTGCCATGCAAAACCAGACGGGACTCAACGAATTCCCCCGGAAGATACCTGGGGGTGCCAATACCTCCCTCAGATGAACGCACTGACAAGGTGGTCCATGACTGTCGCCAAAAACTTTATTAGTTTCGGATCAATGCGGTACAGAGGTAGGACATCGATTAGCCAGATATGGGGGACACTTCTACTCTTGGACAGAATGTTGTTGGTCT